>NC_136786.1:3553600-3823021 GCF_947034865.1 Barbatula barbatula
TTTCTGAGCTGAAAACTGCATTTTGTGACAAAGTGAATCAGTGGATGATGAGAATGTCAGTTTTGACAAAGAACACTGTTCATTACTAAAATGCTCTAATTGAGCTGTTAGAATGTCAGAAACAAGCTTTCTGAGCTGAGAACTGCATTTTGTGACATAGTTCATCAGTGGATGATGAGAATGTCAGTTTTGACAAAGAACACTGTTCATTACTAAAATGCTCTAATTGAGCTGTTAGAATGTCAGAAACAAGCTTTCTGAGCTGAGAACTGCATTTTGTGACATAGTTCATCAGTGGATGATGAGAATGTCAGTTTTGACAAAGAACACTGTTCATTACTAAAATGCTCTAATTGAGCTGTTAGAATGTCAGAAACAAGCTTTCTGAGCTGAGAACTGCATTTTGTGACATAGTTCATCAGTGGATGATGAGAATGTCAGTTTTGACAAAAAACACTGTTCATTACTAAAATGCTCTAATTGAGCTGTTAGAATGTCAGAAACAAGCTTTCTGAGCTGAGAACTGCATTTTGTGACAAAGTGAATCAGTGGATGATGATAATGTCACTTTTGACAAAGAACACTGATCATTACTAAAATGCTCTAATTGAGCTGTTAGAATGTCAGAAACAAGCTTTCTGAGCTGAGAACTGCATTTTGTGACAAAGTGAATCAGTGGATGATGAGAATGTCACTTTTGACAAAGAACACTGATCATTACTAAAATGCTCTAATTGAGCTGTTAGAATGTCAGAAACAAGCTTTCTGAGCTGAGAACTGCATTTTGTGACAAAGTGAATCAGTGGATGATGAGAATGTCAGTTTTGACAAAGAACACTGATCGTTACTAAAATGCTCTAATTGAGCTGTTAGAATGTCAGAAACAAGCTTTCTGAGCTGAGAACTGCATTTTGTGACATAGTTCATCAGTGGATGATGAGAATGTCAGTTTTGACAAAGAACACTGTTCATTACTAAAATGCTCTAATTGAGCTGTTAGAATGTCAGAAACAAGCTTTCTGAGCTGAAAACTGCATTTTGTGACAAAAAGCATCAGTGGATGATGAGAATGTCAGTTTTGACAAAGAACACTGTTCATCACTAAAATGCTCCAATTGAGCTGTTAGAATGTCAGAAACAAGCTTTCTGAGCTGAGAACTGCATTTTGTGACATAGTTCATCAGTGGATGATGAGAATGTCAGTTTTGACAAAGAACACTGTTCATTACTAAAATGCTCTAATTGAGCTGTTAGAATGTCAGAAACAAGCTTTCTGAGCTGAAAACTGCATTTTGTGACAAAGTGAATCAGTGGATGATGAGAATGTCAGTTTTGACAAAGAACACTGTTCATTACTAAAATGCTCTAATTGAGCTGTTAGAATGTCAGAAACAAGCTTTCTGAGCTGAGAACTGCATTTTGTGACATAGTTCATCAGTGGATGATGAGAATGTCAGTTTTGACAAAGAACACTGTTCATTACTAAAATGCTCTAATTGAGCTGTTAGAATGTCAGAAACAAGCTTTCTGAGCTGAAAACTGCATTTTGTGACAAAGTGAATCAGTGGATGATGAGAATGTCAGTTTTGACAAAGAACACTGTTCATTACTAAAATGCTCTAATTGAGCTGTTAGAATGTCAGAAACAAGCTTTCTGAGCTGAGAACTGCATTTTGTGACATAGTTCATCAGTGGATGATGAGAATGTCAGTTTTGACAAAGAACACTGTTCATTACTAAAATGCTCTAATTGAGCTGTTAGAATGTCAGAAACAAGCTTTCTGAGCTGAGAACTGCATTTTGTGACAAAGTGAATCAGTGGATGATGAGAATGTCACTTTTGACAAAGAACACTGATCATTACTAAAATGCTCTAATTGAGCTGTTAGAATGTCAGAAACAAGCTTTCTGAGCTGAGAACTGCATTTTGTGACAAAGTGAATCAGTGGATGATGAGAATGTCAGTTTTGACAAAGAACACTGATCGTTACTAAAATGCTCTAATTGAGCTGTTAGAATGTCAGAAACAAGCTTTCTGAGCTGAGAACTGCATTTTGTGACAAAGTGAATCAGTGGATGATGAGAATGTCACTTTTGACAAAGAACACTGATCATTACTAAAATGCTCTAATTGAGCTGTTAGAATGTCAGAAACAAGCTTTCTGAGCTGAGAACTGCATTTTGTGACAAAGTGAATCAGTGGATGATGAGAATGTCAGTTTTGACAAAGAACACTGTTCATTACTGAAATGCTCCAATTGAGCTGTTAGAATGTCAGAAACAAGCTTTCTGAGCTGAAAACTGCATTTTGTGACAAAAAGCATCAGTGGATGATGAGAATGTCAGTTTTGACAAAGAACACTGTTCATCACTAAAATGCTCCAATTGAGCTGTTAGAATGTCAGAAACAAGCTTTCTGAGCTGAGAACTGCATTTTGTGACATAGTTCATCAGTGGATGATGAGAATGTCAGTTTTGACAAAGAACACTGATCATTACTAAAATGCTCTAATTGAGCTGTTAGAATGTCAGAAACAAGCTTTCTGAGCTGAGAACTGCATTTTGTGACATAGTTCATCAGTGGATGATGAGAATGTCAGTTTTGACAAAGAACACTGTTCATTACTAAAATGCTCTAATTGAGCTGTTAGAATGTCAGAAACAAGCTTTCTGAGCTGAGAACTGCATTTTGTGACATAGTTCATCAGTGGATGATGAGAATGTCAGTTTTGACAAAGAACACTGTTCATTACTAAAATGCTCTAATTGAGCTGTTAGAATGTCAGAAACAAGCTTTCTGAGCTGAGAACTGCATTTTGTGACAAAGTGAATCAGTGGATGATGAGAATGTCACTTTTGACAAAGAACACTGATCATTACTAAAATGCTCTAATTGAGCTGTTAGAATGTCAGAAACAAGCTTTCTGAGCTGAAAACTGCATTATGTGACAAAAAGCATCAGTGTATGATGAGAATGTCAGTTTTGACAAAGAACACTGATCATTACTAAAATGCTCCAATTGAGCTGTTAGAATGTCAGAAACAAGCTTTCTGAGCTGAGAACTGCATTTTGTAACATAGTTCATCAGTGGATGATGAGAATGTCAGTTTTGACAAAGAACACTGTTCATTACTAAAATGCTCTAATTGAGCTGTTAGAATGTCAGAAACAAGCTTTCTGAGCTGAGAACTGCATTTTGTGACAAAGTGAATCAGTGGATGATGAGAATGTCAGTTTTGACAAAGAACACTGTTCATTACTAAAATGCTCTAATTGAGCTGTTAGAATGTCAGAAACAAGCTTTCTGAGCTGAAAACTGCATTATGTGACAAAAAGCATCAGTGTATGATGAGAATGTCAGTTTTGACAAAGAACACTGATCATTACTAAAATGCTCCAATTGAGCTGTTAGAATGTCAGAAACAAGCTTTCTGAGCTGAGAACTGCATTTTGTAACATAGTTCATCAGTGGATGATGAGAATGTCAGTTTTGACAAAGAACACTGTTCATTACTAAAATGCTCTAATTGAGCTGTTAGAATGTCAGAAACAAGCTTTCTGAGCTGAGAACTGCATTTTGTGACAAAGTGAATCAGTGGATGATGAGAATGTCAGTTTTGACAAAGAACACTGTTCATTACTAAAATGCTCTAATTGAGCTGTTAGAATGTCAGAAACAAGCTTTCTGAGCTGAGAACTGCATTTTGTGACATAGTTCATCAGTGGATGATGAGAATGTCAGTTTTGACAAAGAACACTGTTCATTACTAAAATGCTCTAATTGAGCTGTTAGAATGTCAGAAACAAGCTTTCTGAGCTGAGAACTGCATTTTGTGACATAGTTCATCAGTGGATGATGAGAATGTCAGTTTTGACAAAGAACACTGTTCATTACTAAAATGCTCTAATTGAGCTGTTAGAATGTCAGAAACAAGCTTTCTGAGCTGAAAACTGCATTTTGTGACAAAGTGAATCAGTGGATGATGAGAATGTCAGTTTTGACAAAGAACACTGTTCATTACTAAAATGCTCTAATTGAGCTGTTAGAATGTCAGAAACAAGCTTTCTGAGCTGAGAACTGCATTTTGTGACATAGTTCATCAGTGGATGATGAGAATGTCAGTTTTGACAAAGAACACTGTTCATAACTAAAATGCTCTAATTGAGCTGTTAGAATGTCAGAAACAAGCTTTCTGAGCTGAGAACTGCATTTTGTGACAAAGTGAATCAGTGGATGATGAGAATGTCACTTTTGACAAAGAACACTGATCATTACTAAAATGCTCTAATTGAGCTGTTAGAATGTCAGAAACAAGCTTTCTGAGCATAAAACTGTATTTTGTGACAAAGTGCATCAGTGGATGATGAGAATGTCAGTTTTGACAAAGAACACTGTTCATTACTAAAATGCTCTAATTGAGCTGTTAAAATATCAGAAACAAGCTTTCTGAGCTGAGAACTGCATTTTGTGACATAGTTCATCAGTGGATGATGAGAATGTCAGTTTTGACAAAGAACACTGTTCATTACTAAAATGCTCTAATTGAGCTGTTAGAATGTCAGAAACAAGCTTTCTGAGCTGAAAACTGCATTTTGTGACAAAAAGCATCAGTGGATGATGAGAATGTCAGTTTTGACAAAGAACACTGTTCATCACTAAAATGCTCCAATTAAGCTGTTAGAATGTCAGAAACAAGCTTTCTGAGCTGAGAACTGCATTTTGTGACATAGTTCATCAGTGGATGATGAGAATGTCAGTTTTGACAAAGAACACTGTTCATTACTAAAATGCTCTAATTGAGCTGTTAGAATGTCAGAAACAAGCTTTCTGAGCTGAGAACTGCATTTTGTGACAAAGTGAATCAGTGGATGATGAGAATGTCAGTTTTGACAAAGAACACTGTTCATTACTGAAATGCTCCAATTGAGCTGTTAGAATGTCAGAAACAAGCTTTCTGAGCTGAAAACTGCATTTTGTGACAAAAAGCATCAGTGGATGATGAGAATGTCAGTTTTGACAAAGAACACTGTTCATCACTAAAATGCTCCAATTGAGCTGTTAGAATGTCAGAAACAAGCTTTCTGAGCTGAGAACTGCATTTTGTGACATAGTTCATCAGTGGATGATGAGAATGTCAGTTTTGACAAAGAACACTGATCATTACTAAAATGCTCTAATTGAGCTGTTAGAATGTCAGAAACAAGCTTTCTGAGCTGAGAACTGCATTTTGTGACATAGTTCATCAGTGGATGATGAGAATGTCAGTTTTGACAAAGAACACTGTTCATTACTGAAATGCTCCAATTGAGCTGTTAGAATGTCAGAAACAAGCTTTCTGAGCTGAAAACTGCATTTTGTGACAAAAAGCATCAGTGGATGATGAGAATGTCAGTTTTGACAAAGAACACTGTTCATCACTAAAATGCTCCAATTGAGCTGTTAGAATGTCAGAAACAAGCTTTCTGAGCTGAGAACTGCATTTTGTGACATAGTTCATCAGTGGATGATGAGAATGTCAGTTTTGACAAAGAACACTGTTCATTACTAAAATGCTCTAATTGAGCTGTTAGAATGTCAGAAACAAGCTTTCTGAGCTGAAAACTGCATTTTGTGACAAAGTGAATCAGTGGATGATGAGAATGTCAGTTTTGACAAAGAACACTGTTCATTACTAAAATGCTCTAATTGAGCTGTTAGAATGTCAGAAACAAGCTTTCTGAGCTGAGAACTGCATTTTGTGACATAGTTCATCAGTGGATGATGAGAATGTCAGTTTTGACAAAGAACACTGTTCATTACTAAAATGCTCTAATTGAGCTGTTAGAATGTCAGAAACAAGCTTTCTGAGCTGAAAACTGCATTTTGTGACAAAGTGAATCAGTGGATGATGAGAATGTCAGTTTTGACAAAGAACACTGTTCATTACTAAAATGCTCTAATTGAGCTGTTAGAATGTCAGAAACAAGCTTTCTGAGCTGAGAACTGCATTTTGTGACATAGTTCATCAGTGGATGATGAGAATGTCAGTTTTGACAAAGAACACTGTTCATACTAAAATGCTCTAATTGAGCTGTTAGAATGTCAGAAACAAGCTTTCTGAGCTGAGAACTGCATTTTGTGACATAGTTCATCAGTGGATGATGAGAATGTCAGTTTTGACAAAGAACACTGTTCATAACTAAAATGCTCTAATTGAGCTGTTAGAATGTCAGAAACAAGCTTTCTGAGCTGAGAACTGCATTTTGTGACAAAGTGAATCAGTGGATGATGAGAATGTCAGTTTTGACAAAGAACACTGTTCATTACTAAAATGCTCTAATTGAGCTGTTAGAATGTCAGAAACAAGCTTTCTGAGCTGAGAACTGCATTTTGTGACAAAGTGAATCAGTGGATGATGAGAATGTCACTTTTGACAAAGAACACTGATCATTACTAAAATGCTCTAATTGAGCTGTTAGAATGTCAGAAACAAGCTTTCTGAGCATAAAACTGTATTTTGTGACAAAGTGCATCAGTGGATGATGAGAATGTCAGTTTTGACAAAGAACACTGTTCATTACTAAAATGCTCTAATTGAGCTGTTAAAATATCAGAAACAAGCTTTCTGAGCTGAGAACTGCATTTTGTGACATAGTTCATCAGTGGATGATGAGAATGTCAGTTTTGACAAAGAACACTGTTCATTACTAAAATGCTCTAATTGAGCTGTTAGAATGTCAGAAACAAGCTTTCTGAGCTGAAAACTGCATTTTGTGACAAAAAGCATCAGTGGATGATGAGAATGTCAGTTTTGACAAAGAACACTGTTCATCACTAAAATGCTCCAATTAAGCTGTTAGAATGTCAGAAACAAGCTTTCTGAGCTGAGAACTGCATTTTGTGACATAGTTCATCAGTGGATGATGAGAATGTCAGTTTTGACAAAGAACACTGTTCATTACTAAAATGCTCTAATTGAGCTGTTAGAATGTCAGAAACAAGCTTTCTGAGCTGAGAACTGCATTTTGTGACAAAGTGAATCAGTGGATGATGAGAATGTCAGTTTTGACAAAGAATACTGTTCATTACTGAAATGCTCCAATTGAGCTGTTAGAATGTCAGAAACAAGCTTTCTGAGCTGAAAACTGCATTTTGTGACAAAAAGCATCAGTGGATGATGAGAATGTCAGTTTTGACAAAGAACACTGTTCATCACTAAAATGCTCCAATTGAGCTGTTAGAATGTCAGAAACAAGCTTTCTGAGCTGAGAACTGCATTTTGTGACATAGTTCATCAGTGGATGATGAGAATGTCAGTTTTGACAAAGAACACTGATCATTACTAAAATGCTCTAATTGAGCTGTTAGAATGTCAGAAACAAGCTTTCTGAGCTGAGAACTGCATTTTGTGACATAGTTCATCAGTGGATGATGAGAATGTCAGTTTTGACAAAGAACACTGTTCATTACTAAAATGCTCTAATTGAGCTGTTAGAATGTCAGAAACAAGCTTTCTGAGCTGAGAACTGCATTTTGTGACATAGTTCATCAGTGGATGATGAGAATGTCAGTTTTGACAAAGAACACTGTTCATTACTAAAATGCTCTAATTGAGCTGTTAGAATGTCAGAAACAAGCTTTCTGAGCTGAGAACTGCATTTTGTGACAAAGTGAATCAGTGGATGATGAGAATGTCACTTTTGACAAAGAACACTGATCATTACTAAAATGCTCTAATTGAGCTGTTAGAATATCAGAAACAAGCTTTCTGAGCTGAGAACTGCATTTTGTGACAAAGTGAATCAGTGGATGATGAGAATGTCAGTTTTGACAAAGAACACTGTTCATTACTAAAATGCTCTAATTGAGCTGTTAGAATGTCAGAAACAAGCTTTCTGAGCTGAAAACTGCATTATGTGACAAAAAGCATCAGTGTATGATGAGAATGTCAGTTTTGACAAAGAACACTGATCATTACTAAAATGCTCCAATTGAGCTGTTAGAATGTCAGAAACAAGCTTTCTGAGCTGAGAACTGCATTTTGTAACATAGTTCATCAGTGGATGATGAGAATGTCAGTTTTGACAAAGAACACTGTTCATTACTAAAATGCTCTAATTGAGCTGTTAGAATGTCAGAAACAAGCTTTCTGAGCTGAAAACTGCATTTTGTGACAAAGTGAATCAGTGGATGATGAGAATGTCAGTTTTGACAAAGAACACTGTTCATTACTAAAATGCTCTAATTGAGCTGTTAGAATGTCAGAAACAAGCTTTCTGAGCTGAGAACTGCATTTTGTGACATAGTTCATCAGTGGATGATGAGAATGTCAGTTTTGACAAAGAACACTGTTCATTACTAAAATGCTCTAATTGAGCTGTTAGAATGTCAGAAACAAGCTTTCTGAGCTGAAAACTGCATTTTGTGACAAAGTGAATCAGTGGATGATGAGAATGTCAGTTTTGAAAAAGAACACTGATCGTTACTAAAATGCTCTAATTGAGCTGTTAGAATGTCAGAAACAAGCTTTCTGAGCTGAGAACTGCATTTTGTGACAAAGTGAATCAGTGGATGATGAGAATGTCACTTTTGACAAAGAACACTGATCATTACTAAAATGCTCTAATTGAGCTGTTAGAATGTCAGAAACAAGCTTTCTGAGCTGAGAACTGCATTTTGTTACAAAGTGAATCAGTGGATGATGAGAATGTCAGTTTTGACAAAGAACACTGTTCATTACTGAAATGCTCCAATTGAGCTGTTAGAATGTCAGAAACAAGCTTTCTGAGCTGAAAACTGCATTTTGTGACAAAAAGCATCAGTGGATGATGAGAATGTCAGTTTTGACAAAGAACACTGTTCATCACTAAAATGCTCCAATTGAGCTGTTAGAATGTCAGAAACAAGCTTTCTGAGCTGAGAACTGCATTTTGTGACATAGTTCATCAGTGGATGATGAGAATGTCAGTTTTGACAAAGAACACTGATCATTACTAAAATGCTCTAATTGAGCTGTTAGAATGTCAGAAACAAGCTTTCTGAGCTGAGAACTGCATTTTGTGACATGGTTCATCAGTGGATGATGAGAATGTCAGTTTTGACAAAGAACACTGTTCATTACTAAAATGCTCTAATTGAGCTGTTAGAATGTCAGAAACAAGCTTTCTGAGCTGAGAACTGCATTTTGTGACATAGTTCATCAGTGGATGATGAGAATGTCAGTTTTGACAAAGAACACTGTTCATTACTAAAATGCTCTAATTGAGCTGTTAGAATGTCAGAAACAAGCTTTCTGAGCTGAGAACTGCATTTTGTGACAAAGTGAATCAGTGGATGATGAGAATGTCACTTTTGACAAAGAACACTGATCATTACTAAAATGCTCTAATTGAGCTGTTAGAATATCAGAAACAAGCTTTCTGAGCTGAGAACTGCATTTTGTGACAAAGTGAATCAGTGGATGATGAGAATGTCAGTTTTGACAAAGAACACTGTTCATTACTAAAATGCTCTAATTGAGCTGTTAGAATGTCAGAAACAAGCTTTCTGAGCTGAAAACTGCATTATGTGACAAAAAGCATCAGTGTATGATGAGAATGTCAGTTTTGACAAAGAACACTGATCATTACTAAAATGCTCCAATTGAGCTGTTAGAATGTCAGAAACAAGCTTTCTGAGCTGAGAACTGCATTTTGTAACATAGTTCATCAGTGGATGATGAGAATGTCAGTTTTGACAAAGAACACTGTTCATTACTAAAATGCTCTAATTGAGCTGTTAGAATGTCAGAAACAAGCTTTCTGAGCTGAAAACTGCATTTTGTGACAAAGTGAATCAGTGGATGATGAGAATGTCAGTTTTGACAAAGAACACTGTTCATTACTAAAATGCTCTAATTGAGCTGTTAGAATGTCAGAAACAAGCTTTCTGAGCTGAGAACTGCATTTTGTGACATAGTTCATCAGTGGATGATGAGAATGTCAGTTTTGACAAAGAACACTGTTCATTACTAAAATGCTCTAATTGAGCTGTTAGAATGTCAGAAACAAGCTTTCTGAGCTGAAAACTGCATTTTGTGACAAAGTGAATCAGTGGATGATGAGAATGTCAGTTTTGAAAAAGAACACTGATCGTTACTAAAATGCTCTAATTGAGCTGTTAGAATGTCAGAAACAAGCTTTCTGAGCTGAGAACTGCATTTTGTGACAAAGTGAATCAGTGGATGATGAGAATGTCACTTTTGACAAAGAACACTGATCATTACTAAAATGCTCTAATTGAGCTGTTAGAATGTCAGAAACAAGCTTTCTGAGCTGAGAACTGCATTTTGTTACAAAGTGAATCAGTGGATGATGAGAATGTCAGTTTTGACAAAGAACACTGTTCATTACTGAAATGCTCCAATTGAGCTGTTAGAATGTCAGAAACAAGCTTTCTGAGCTGAAAACTGCATTTTGTGACAAAAAGCATCAGTGGATGATGAGAATGTCAGTTTTGACAAAGAACACTGTTCATCACTAAAATGCTCCAATTGAGCTGTTAGAATGTCAGAAACAAGCTTTCTGAGCTGAGAACTGCATTTTGTGACATAGTTCATCAGTGGATGATGAGAATGTCAGTTTTGACAAAGAACACTGATCATTACTAAAATGCTCTAATTGAGCTGTTAGAATGTCAGAAACAAGCTTTCTGAGCTGAGAACTGCATTTTGTGACATAGTTCATCAGTGGATGATGAGAATGTCAGTTTTGACAAAGAACACTGTTCATTACTAAAATGCTCTAATTGAGCTGTTAGAATGTCAGAAACAAGCTTTCTGAGCTGAGAACTGCATTTTGTGACAAAGTGAATCAGTGGATGATGAGAATGTCACTTTTGACAAAGAACACTGATCATTACTAAAATGCTCTAATTGAGCTGTTAGAATATCAGATACAAGCTTTCTGAGCTGAGAACTGCATTTTGTGACAAAGTGAATCAGTGGATGATGAGAATGTCAGTTTTGACAAAGAACACTGTTCATTACTAAAATGCTCTAATTGAGCTGTTAGAATGTCAGAAACAAGCTTTCTGAGCTGAAAACTGCATTATGTGACAAAAAGCATCAGTGTATGATGAGAATGTCAGTTTTGACAAAGAACACTGATCATTACTAAAATGCTCCAATTGAGCTGTTAGAATGTCAGAAACAAGCTTTCTGAGCTGAGAACTGCATTTTGTAACATAGTTCATCAGTGGATGATGAGAATGTCAGTTTTGACAAAGAACACTGTTCATTACTAAAATGCTCTAATTGAGCTGTTAGAATGTCAGAAACAAGCTTTCTGAGCTGAAAACTGCATTTTGTGACAAAGTGAATCAGTGGATGATGAGAATGTCAGTTTTGACAAAGAACACTGTTCATTACTAAAATGCTCTAATTGAGCTGTTAGAATGTCAGAAACAAGCTTTCTGAGCTGAGAACTGCATTTTGTGACATAGTTCATCAGTGGATGATGAGAATGTCAGTTTTGACAAAGAACACTGTTCATTACTAAAATGCTCTAACTGAGCTGTTAGAATGTCAGAAACAAGCTTTCTGAGCTGAAAACTGCATTTTGTGACAAAGTGAATCAGTGGATGATGAGAATGTCAGTTTTGAAAAAGAACACTGATCGTTACTAAAATGCTCTAATTGAGCTGTTAGAATGTCAGAAACAAGCTTTCTGAGCTGAGAACTGCATTTTGTGACAAAGTGAATCAGTGGATGATGAGAATGTCACTTTTGACAAAGAACACTGATCATTACTAAAATGCTCTAATTGAGCTGTTAGAATGTCAGAAACAAGCTTTCTGAGCTGAAAACTGCATTTTGTGACAAAAAGCATCAGTGGATGATGAGAATGTCAGTTTTGACAAAGAACACTGTTCATCACTAAAATGCTCCAATTGAGCTGTTAGAATGTCAGAAACAAGCTTTCTGAGCTGAGAACTGCATTTTGTGACATAGTTCATCAGTGGATGATGAGAATGTCAGTTTTGACAAAGAACACTGTTCATTACTAAAATGCTCTAATTGAGCTGTTAGAATGTCAGAAACAAGCTTTCTGAGCTGAAAACTGCATTTTGTGACAAAGTGAATCAGTGGATGATGAGAATGTCAGTTTTGACAAAGAACACTGTTCATTACTAAAATGCTCTAATTGAGCTGTTAGAATGTCAGAAACAAGCTTTCTGAGCTGAGAACTGCATTTTGTGACATAGTTCATCAGTGGATGATGAGAATGTCAGTTTTGACAAAGAACACTGTTCATTACTAAAATGCTCTAATTGAGCTGTTAGAATGTCAGAAACAAGCTTTCTGAGCTGAGAACTGCATTTTGTGACATAGTTCATCAGTGGATGATGAGAATGTCAGTTTTGACAAAGAACACTGTTCATTACTAAAATGCTCTAATTGAGCTGTTAGAATGTCAGAAACAAGCTTTCTGAGCTGAGAACTGCATTTTGTGACAAAGTGAATCAGTGGATGATGAGAATGTCAGTTTTGACAAAGAACACTGTTCATTACTAAAATGCTCTAATTGAGCTGTTAGAATGTCAGAAACAAGCTTTCTGAGCTGAGAACTGCATTTTGTGACAAAGTGAATCAGTGGATGATGAGAATGTCACTTTTGACAAAGAACACTGATCATTACTAAAATGCTCTAATTGAGCTGTTAGAATGTCAGAAACAAGCTTTCTGAGCATAAAACTGCATTTTGTGACAAAGTGCATCAGTGGATGATGAGAATGTCAGTTTTGACAAAGAACACTGTTCATTACTAAAATGCTCTAATTGAGCTGTTAAAATATCAGAAACAAGCTTTCTGAGCTGAAAACTGCATTATGTGACAAAAAGCATCAGTGTATGATGAGAATGTCAGTTTTGACAAAGAACACTGTTCATTACTAAAATGCTCTAATTGAGCTGTTAGAATGTCAGAAACAAGCTTTCTGAGCTGAGAACTGCATTTTGTGACATAAATCATCAGTGGATGATGAGAATGTCAGTTTTGACAATAACACTGTTCATTACTAAAATGCTCTAATTGAGCTGTTAGAATGTCAGAAACAAGCTTTCTGAGCTGAGAACTGCATTTTGTGACATAGTTCATCAGTGGATGATGAGAATGTCAGTTTTGACAAAGAACACTGTTCATTACTAAAATGCTCTAATTGAGCTGTTAGAATGTCAGAAACAAGCTTTCTGAGCTGAGAACTGCATTTTGTGACAAAGTGAATCAGTGGATGATGAGAATGTCACTTTTGACAAAGAACACTGATCATTACTAAAATGCTCCAATTGAGCTGTTAGAATGTCAGAAACAAGCTTTCTGAGCTGAGAACTGCATTTTGTGACATAGTTCATCAGTGGATGATGAGAATGTCAGTTTTGACAAAGAACACTGTTCATTACTAAAATGCTCTAATTGAGCTGTTAGAATGTCAGAAACAAGCTTTCTGAGCTGAAAACTGCATTTTGTGACAAAAAGCATCAGTGGATGATGAGAATGTCAGTTTTGACAAAGAACACTGTTCATCACTAAAATGCTCCAATTGAGCTGTTAGAATGTCAGAAACAAGCTTTCTGAGCTGAGAACTGCATTTTGTGACATAGTTCATCAGTGGATGATGAGAATGTCAGTTTTGACAAAGAACACTGTTCATTACTAAAATGCTCTAATTGAGCTGTTAGAATGTCAGAAACAAGCTTTCTGAGCTGAGAACTGCATTTTGTGACATAGTTCATCAGTGGATGATGAGAATGTCAGTTTTGACAAAGAACACTGTTCATTACTAAAATGCTCTAATTGAGCTGTTAGAATGTCAGAAACAAGCTTTCTGAGCTGAGAACTGCATTTTGTGACAAAGTGAATCAGTGGATGATGAGAATGTCACTTTTGACAAAGAACACTGATCATTACTAAAATGCTCTAATTGAGCTGTTAGAATGTCAGAAACAAGCTTTCTGAGCATAAAACTGCATTTTGTGACAAAGTGCATCAGTGGATGATGAGAATGTCAGTTTTGACAAAGAACACTGTTCATTACTAAAATGCTCTAATTGAGCTGTTAAAATATCAGAAACAAGCTTTCTGAGCTGAAAACTGCATTATGTGACAAAAAGCATCAGTGTATGATGAGAATGTCAGTTTTGACAAAGAACACTGATCATTACTAAAATGCTCCAATTGAGCTGTTAGAATGTCAGAAACAAGCTTTCTGAGCTGAGAACTGCATTTTGTGACATAGTTCATCAGTGGATGATGAGAATGTCAGTTTTGACAAAGAACACTGTTCATTACTAAAATGCTCTAATTGAGCTGTTAGAATGTCAGAAACAAGCTTTCTGAGCTGAAAACTGCATTTTGTGACAAAGTGAATCAGTGGATGATGAGAATGTCAGTTTTGACAAAGAACACTGTTCATTACTAAAATGCTCTAATTGAGCTGTTAGAATGTCAGAAACAAGCTTTCTGAGCTGAGAACTGCATTTTGTGACATAGTTCATCAGTGGATGATGAGAATGTCAGTTTTGACAAAGAACACTGTTCATTACTAAAATGCTCTAATTGAGCTGTTAGAATGTCAGAAACAAGCTTTCTGAGCTGAGAACTGCATTTTGTGACATAGTTCATCAGTGGATGATGAGAATGTCAGTTTTGACAATAACACTGTTCATTACTAAAATGCTCTAATTGAGCTGTTAGAATGTCAGAAACAAGCTTTCTGAGCTGAGAACTGCATTTTGTGACATAGTTCATCAGTGGATGATGAGAATGTCAGTTTTGACAAAGAACACTGTTCATTACTAAAATGCTCTAATTGAGCTGTTAGAATGTCAGAAACAAGCTTTCTGAGCTGAGAACTGCATTTTGTGACAAAGTGAATCAGTGGATGATGAGAATGTCACTTTTGACAAAGAACACTGATCATTACTAAAATGCTCCAATTGAGCTGTTAGAATGTCAGAAACAAGCTTTCTGAGCTGAGAACTGCATTTTGTGACAAAGTGAATCAGTGGATGATGAGAATGTCACTTTTGACAAAGAACACTGATCATTACTAAAATGCTCTAATTGAGCTGTTAGAATGTCAGAAACAAGCTTTCTGAGCTGAGAACTGCATTTTGTGACAAAGTGAATCAGTGGATGATGAGAATGTCAGTTTTGACAAAGAACACTGTTCATTACTGAAATGCTCCAATTGAGCTGTTAGAATGTCAGAAACAAGCTTTCTGAGCTGAAAACTGCATTTTGTGACAAAAAGCATCAGTGGATGATGAGAATGTCAGTTTTGACAAAGAACACTGATCATTACTAAAATGATCTAATTGAGCTGTTAGAATGTCAGAAACAAGCTTTCTGAGCATAAAACTGTATTTTGTGACAAAGTGCATCAGTGGATGATGAGAATGTCAGTTTTGACAAAGATCACTGTTCATTACTAAAATGCTCTAATTGAGCTGTTAAAATATCAGAAACAAGCTTTCTGAGCTGAAAACTGCATTTTGTGACAAAAAGCATCAGTGGATGATGAGAATGTCAGTTTTGACAAAGAACACTGATCATTACTAAAATGCTCCAATTGAGCTGTTAGAATGTCAGAAACAAGCTTTCTGAGCTGAGAACTGCATTTTGTGACATAGTTCATCAGTGGATGATGAGAATGTCAGTTTTGACAAAGAACACTGTTCATTACTAAAATGCTCTAATTGAGCTGTTAGAATGTCAGAAACAAGCTTTCTGAGCTGAGAACTGCATTTTGTGACATAGTTCATCAGTGGATGATGAGAATGTCAGTTTTGACAAAGAACACTGTTCATTACTAAAATGCTCTAATTGAGCTGTTAGAATGTCAGAAACAAGCTTTCTGAGCTGAGAACTGCATTTTGTGACATAGTTCATCAGTGGATGATGAGAATGTCAGTTTTGACAAAGAACACTGTTCATTACTAAAATGCTCTAATTGAGCTGTTAGAATGTCAGAAACAAGCTTTCTGAGCTGAGAACTGCATTTTGTGACATAGTTCATCAGTGGATGATGAGAATGTCAGTTTTGACAAAAAACACTGTTCATTACTAAAATGCTCTAATTGAGCTGTTAGAATGTCAGAAACAAGCTTTCTGAGCTGAGAACTGCATTTTGTGACAAAGTGAATCAGTGGATGATGATAATGTCACTTTTGACAAAGAACACTGATCATTACTAAAATGCTCTAATTGAGCTGTTAGAATGTCAGAAACAAGCTTTCTGAGCTGAGAACTGCATTTTGTGACAAAGTGAATCAGTGGATGATGAGAATGTCACTTTTGACAAAGAACACTGATCATTACTAAAATGCTCTAATTGAGCTGTTAGAATGTCAGAAACAAGCTTTCTGAGCTGAGAACTGCATTTTGTGACAAAGTGAATCAGTGGATGATGAGAATGTCAGTTTTGACAAAGAACACTGATCGTTACTAAAATGCTCTAATTGAGCTGTTAGAATGTCAGAAACAAGCTTTCTGAGCTGAGAACTGCATTTTGTGACATAGTTCATCAGTGGATGATGAGAATGTCAGTTTTGACAAAGAACACTGTTCATTACTAAAATGCTCTAATTGAGCTGTTAGAATGTCAGAAACAAGCTTTCTGAGCTGAAAACTGCATTTTGTGACAAAAAGCATCAGTGGATGATGAGAATGTCAGTTTTGACAAAGAACACTGTTCATCACTAAAATGCTCCAATTGAGCTGTTAGAATGTCAGAAACAAGCTTTCTGAGCTGAGAACTGCATTTTGTGACATAGTTCATCAGTGGATGATGAGAATGTCAGTTTTGACAAAGAACACTGTTCATTACTAAAATGCTCTAATTGAGCTGTTAGAATGTCAGAAACAAGCTTTCTGAGCTGAGAACTGCATTTTGTGACATAGTTCATCAGTGGATGATGAGAATGTCAGTTTTGACAAAGAACACTGTTCATTACTAAAATGCTCTAATTGAGCTGTTAGAATGTCAGAAACAAGCTTTCTGAGCTGAAAACTGCATTTTGTGACAAAAAGCATCAGTGGATGATGAGAATGTCAGTTTTGACAAAGAACACTGATCATTACTAAAATGCTCCAATTGAGCTGTTAGAATGTCAGAAACAAGCTTTCTGAGCTGAGAACTGCATTTTGTGACATAGTTCATCAGTGGATGATGAGAATGTCAGTTTTGACAAAGAACACTGTTCATTACTAAAATGCTCTAATTGAGCTGTTAGAATGTCAGAAACAAGCTTTCTGAGCTGAGAACTGCATTTTGTGACATAGTTCATCAGTGGATGATGAGAATGTCAGTTTTGACAAAGAACACTGTTCATTACTAAAATGCTCTAATTGAGCTGTTAGAATGTCAGAAACAAGCTTTCTGAGCTGAGAACTGCATTTTGTGACATAGTTCATCAGTGGATGATGAGAATGTCAGTTTTGACAAAGAACACTGTTCATTACTAAAATGCTCTAATTGAGCTGTTAGAATGTCAGAAACAAGCTTTCTGAGCTGAGAACTGCATTTTGTGACATAGTTCATCAGTGGATGATGAGAATGTCAGTTTTGACAAAAAACACTGTTCATTACTAAAATGCTCTAATTGAGCTGTTAGAATGTCAGAAACAAGCTTTCTGAGCTGAGAACTGCATTTTGTGACAAAGTGAATCAGTGGATGATGATAATGTCACTTTTGACAAAGAACACTGATCATTACTAAAATGCTCTAATTGAGCTGTTAGAATGTCAGAAACAAGCTTTCTGAGCTGAGAACTGCATTTTGTGACAAAGTGAATCAGTGGATGATGAGAATGTCACTTTTGACAAAGAACACTGATCATTACTAAAATGCTCTAATTGAGCTGTTAGAATGTCAGAAACAAGCTTTCTGAGCTGAGAACTGCATTTTGTGACAAAGTGAATCAGTGGATGATGAGAATGTCAGTTTTGACAAAGAACACTGATCGTTACTAAAATGCTCTAATTGAGCTGTTAGAATGTCAGAAACAAGCTTTCTGAGCTGAGAACTGCATTTTGTGACATAGTTCATCAGTGGATGATGAGAATGTCAGTTTTGACAAAGAACACTGTTCATTACTAAAATGCTCTAATTGAGCTGTTAGAATGTCAGAAACAAGCTTTCTGAGCTGAAAACTGCATTTTGTGACAAAAAGCATCAGTGGATGATGAGAATGTCAGTTTTGACAAAGAACACTGTTCATCACTAAAATGCTCCAATTGAGCTGTTAGAATGTCAGAAACAAGCTTTCTGAGCTGAGAACTGCATTTTGTGACATAGTTCATCAGTGGATGATGAGAATGTCAGTTTTGACAAAGAACACTGTTCATTACTAAAATGCTCTAATTGAGCTGTTAGAATGTCAGAAACAAGCTTTCTGAGCTGAGAACTGCATTTTGTGACATAGTTCATCAGTGGATGATGAGAATGTCAGTTTTGACAAAGAACACTGTTCATTACTAAAATGCTCTAATTGAGCTGTTAGAATGTCAGAAACAAGCTTTCTGAGCTGAGAACTGCATTTTGTGACAAAGTGAATCAGTGGATGATGAGAATGTCACTTTTGACAAAGAACACTGATCATTACTAAAATGCTCTAATTGAGCTGTTAGAATGTCAGAAACAAGCTTTCTGAGCATAAAACTGCATTTTGTGACAAAGTGCATCAGTGGATGATGAGAATGTCAGTTTTGACAAAGAACACTGTTCATTACTAAAATGCTCTAATTGAGCTGTTAAAATATCAGAAACAAGCTTTCTGAGCTGAAAACTGCATTATGTGACAAAAAGCATCAGTGTATGATGAGAATGTCAGTTTTGACAAAGAACACTGATCATTACTAAAATGCTCCAATTGAGCTGTTAGAATGTCAGAAACAAGCTTTCTGAGCTGAGAACTGCATTTTGTGACATAGTTCATCAGTGGATGATGAGAATGTCAGTTTTGACAAAGAACACTGTTCATTACTAAAATGCTCTAATTGAGCTGTTAGAATGTCAGAAACAAGCTTTCTGAGCTGAAAACTGCATTTTGTGACAAAGTGAATCAGTGGATGATGAGAATGTCAGTTTTGACAAAGAACACTGTTCATTACTAAAATGCTCTAATTGAGCTGTTAGCATGTCAGAAACAAGCTTTCTGAGCTGAGAACTGCATTTTGTGACATAGTTCATCAGTGGATGATGAGAATGTCAGTTTTGACAAAGAACACTGTTCATTACTAAAATGCTCTAATTGAGCTGTTAGAATGTCAGAAACAAGCTTTCTGAGCTGAAAACTGCATTTTGTGACAAAGTGAATCAGTGGATGATGAGAATGTAAGTTTTGACAAAGAACACTGTTCATTACTAAAATGCTCTAATTGAGCTGTTAGAATGTCAGAAACAAGCTTTCTGAGCTGAGAACTGCATTTTGTGACATAGTTCATCAGTGGATGATGAGAATGTCAGTTTTGACAAAGAACACTGTTCATTACTAAAATGCTCTAATTGAGCTGTTAGAATGTCAGAAACAAGCTTTCTGAGCTGAGAACTGCATTTTGTGACAAAGTGAATCAGTGGATGATGAGAATGTCACTTTTGACAAAGAACACTGATCATTACTAAAATGCTCTAATTGAGCTGTTAGAATGTCAGAAACAAGCTTTCTGAGCTGAGAACTGCATTTTGTGACAAAGTGAATCAGTGGATGATGAGAATGTCAGTTTTGACAAAGAACACTGATCGTTACTAAAATGCTCTAATTGAGCTGTTAGAATGTCAGAAACAAGCTTTCTGAGCTGAGAACTGCATTTTGTGACAAAGTGAATCAGTGGATGATGAGAATGTCACTTTTGACAAAGAACACTGATCATTACTAAAATGCTCTAATTGAGCTGTTAGAATGTCAGAAACAAGCTTTCTGAGCTGAGAACTGCATTTTGTGACAAAGTGAATCAGTGGATGATGAGAATGTCAGTTTTGACAAAGAACACTGTTCATTACTGAAATGCTCCAATTGAGCTGTTAGAATGTCAGAAACAAGCTTTCTGAGCTGAAAACTGCATTTTGTGACAAAAAGCATCAGTGGATGATGAGAATGTCAGTTTTGACAAAGAACACTGTTCATCACTAAAATGCTCCAATTGAGCTGTTAGAATGTCAGAAACAAGCTTTCTGAGCTGAGAACTGCATTTTGTGACATAGTTCATCAGTGGATGATGAGAATGTCAGTTTTGACAAAGAACACTGTTCATTACTAAAATGCTCTAATTGAGCTGTTAGAATGTCAGAAACAAGCTTTCTGAGCTGAGAACTGCATTTTGTGACAAAGTGAATCAGTGGATGATGAGAATGTCACTTTTGACAAAGAACACTGATCATTACTAAAATGCTCTAATTGAGCTGTTAGAATATCAGAAACAAGCTTTCTGAGCTGAGAACTGCATTTTGTGACAAAGTGAATCAGTGGATGATGAGAATGTCAGTTTTGACAAAGAACACTGTTCATTACTAAAATGCTCTAATTGAGCTGTTAGAATGTCAGAAACAAGCTTTCTGAGCTGAAAACTGCATTATGTGACAAAAAGCATCAGTGTATGATGAGAATGTCAGTTTTGACAAAGAACACTGATCATTACTAAAATGCTCCAATTGAGCTGTTAGAATGTCAGAAACAAGCTTTCTGAGCTGAGAACTGCATTTTGTAACATAGTTCATCAGTGGATGATGAGAATGTCAGTTTTGACAAAGAACACTGTTCATTACTAAAATGCTCTAATTGAGCTGTTAGAATGTCAGAAACAAGCTTTCTGAGCTGAGAACTGCATTTTGTGACATAGTTCATCAGTGGATGATGAGAATGTCAGTTTTGACAAAGAACACTGTTCATTACTAAAATGCTCTAATTGAGCTGTTAGAATGTCAGAAACAAGCTTTCTGAGCTGAGAACTGCATTTTGTGACAAAGTGAATCAGTGGATGATGAGAATGTCACTTTTGACAAAGAACACTGATCATTACTAAAATGCTCTAATTGAGCTGTTAGAATGTCAGAAACAAGCTTTCTGAGCATAAAACTGCATTTTGTGACAAAGTGCATCAGTGGATGATGAGAATGTCAGTTTTGACAAAGAACACTGTTCATTACTAAAATGCTCTAATTGAGCTGTTAAAATATCAGAAACAAGCTTTCTGAGCTGAAAACTGCATTATGTGACAAAAAGCATCAGTGTATGATGAGAATGTCAGTTTTGACAAAGAACACTGATCATTACTAAAATGCTCCAATTGAGCTGTTAGAATGTCAGAAACAAGCTTTCTGAGCTGAGAACTGCATTTTGTGACATAGTTCATCAGTGGATGATGAGAATGTCAGTTTTGACAAAGAACACTGTTCATTACTAAAATGCTCTAATTGAGCTGTTAGAATGTCAGAAACAAGCTTTCTGAGCTGAAAACTGCATTTTGTGACAAAGTGAATCAGTGGATGATGAGAATGTCAGTTTTGACAAAGAACACTGTTCATTACTAAAATGCTCTAATTGAGCTGTTAGCATGTCAGAAACAAGCTTTCTGAGCTGAGAACTGCATTTTGTGACATAGTTCATCAGTGGATGATGAGAATGTCAGTTTTGACAAAGAACACTGTTCATTACTAAAATGCTCTAATTGAGCTGTTAGAATGTCAGAAACAAGCTTTCTGAGCTGAAAACTGCATTTTGTGACAAAGTGAATCAGTGGATGATGAGAATGTCAGTTTTGACAAAGAACACTGTTCATTACTAAAATGCTCTAATTGAGCTGTTAGAATGTCAGAAACAAGCTTTCTGAGCTGAGAACTGCATTTTGTGACATAGTTCATCAGTGGATGATGAGAATGTCAGTTTTGACAAAGAACACTGTTCATTACTAAAATGCTCTAATTGAGCTGTTAGAATGTCAGAAACAAGCTTTCTGAGCTGAGAACTGCATTTTGTGACAAAGTGAATCAGTGGATGATGAGAATGTCACTTTTGACAAAGAACACTGATCATTACTAAAATGCTCTAATTGAGCTGTTAGAATGTCAGAAACAAGCTTTCTGAGCTGAGAACTGCATTTTGTGACAAAGTGAATCAGTGGATGATGAGAATGTCAGTTTTGACAAAGAACACTGATCGTTACTAAAATGCTCTAATTGAGCTGTTAGAATGTCAGAAACAAGCTTTCTGAGCTGAGAACTGCATTTTGTGACAAAGTGAATCAGTGGATGATGAGAATGTCACTTTTGACAAAGAACACTGATCATTACTAAAATGCTCTAATTGAGCTGTTAGAATGTCAGAAACAAGCTTTCTGAGCTGAGAACTGCATTTTGTGACAAAGTGAATCAGTGGATGATGAGAATGTCAGTTTTGACAAAGAACACTGTTCATTACTGAAATGCTCCAATTGAGCTGTTAGAATGTCAGAAACAAGCTTTCTGAGCTGAAAACTGCATTTTGTGACAAAAAGCATCAGTGGATGATGAGAATGTCAGTTTTGACAAAGAACACTGTTCATCACTAAAATGCTCCAATTGAGCTGTTAGAATGTCAGAAACAAGCTTTCTGAGCTGAGAACTGCATTTTGTGACATAGTTCATCAGTGGATGATGAGAATGTCAGTTTTGACAAAGAACACTGATCATTACTAAAATGCTCTAATTGAGCTGTTAGAATGTCAGAAACAAGCTTTCTGAGCTGAGAACTGCATTTTGTGACATAGTTCATCAGTGGATGATGAGAATGTCAGTTTTGACAAAGAACACTGTTCATTACTAAAATGCTCTAATTGAGCTGTTAGAATGTCAGAAACAAGCTTTCTGAGCTGAGAACTGCATTTTGTGACATAGTTCATCAGTGGATGATGAGAATGTCAGTTTTGACAAAGAACACTGTTCATTACTAAAATGCTCTAATTGAGCTGTTAGAATGTCAGAAACAAGCTTTCTGAGCTGAGAACTGCATTTTGTGACAAAGTGAATCAGTGGATGATGAGAATGTCACTTTTGACAAAGAACACTGATCATTACTAAAATGCTCTAATTGAGCTGTTAGAATATCAGAAACAAGCTTTCTGAGCTGAGAACTGCATTTTGTGACAAAGTGAATCAGTGGATGATGAGAATGTCAGTTTTGACAAAGAACACTGTTCATTACTAAAATACTCTAATTGAGCTGTTAGAATGTCAGAAACAAGCTTTCTGAGCTGAGAACTGCATTTTGTGACAAAGTGAATCAGTGGATGATGAGAATGTCAGTTTTGACAAAGAACACTGTTCATTACTGATGTGCTCCAATTGAGCTGTTAGAATGTCAGAAACAAGCTTTCTGAGCTGAAAACTGCATTTTGTGACAAAAAGCATCAGTGGATGATGAGAATGTCAGTTTTGACAAAGAACACTGTTCATCACTAAAATGCTCCAATTGAGCTGTTAGAATGTCAGAAACAAGCTTTCTGAGCTGAGAACTGCATTTTGTGACATAGTTCATCAGTGGATGATGAGAATGTCAGTTTTGACAAAGAACACTGATCATTACTAAAATGCTCTAATTGAGCTGTTAGAATGTCAGAAACAAGCTTTCTGAGCTGAGAACTGCATTTTGTGACATAGTTCATCAGTGGATGATGAGAATGTCAGTTTTGACAAAGAACACTGTTCATTACTAAAATGCTCTAATTGAGCTGTTAGAATGTCAGAAACAAGCTTTCTGAGCTGAGAACTGCATTTTGTGACATAGTTCATCAGTGGATGATGAGAATGTCAGTTTTGACAAAGAACACTGTTCATTACTAAAATGCTCTAATTGAGCTGTTAGAATGTCAGAAACAAGCTTTCTGAGCTGAGAACTGCATTTTGTGACAAAGTGAATCAGTGGATGATGAGAATGTCACTTTTGACAAAGAACACTGATCATTACTAAAATGCTCTAATTGAGCTGTTAGAATATCAGAAACAAGCTTTCTGAGCTGAGAACTGCATTTTGTGACAAAGTGAATCAGTGGATGATGAGAATGTCAGTTTTGACAAAGAACACTGTTCATTACTAAAATGCTCTAATTGAGCTGTTAGAATGTCAGAAACAAGCTTTCTGAGCTGAAAACTGCATTATGTGACAAAAAGCATCAGTGTATGATGAGAATGTCAGTTTTGACAAAGAACACTGATCATTACTAAAATGCTCCAATTGAGCTGTTAGAATGTCAGAAACAAGCTTTCTGAGCTGAGAACTGCATTTTGTAACATAGTTCATCAGTGGATGATGAGAATGTCAGTTTTGACAAAGAACACTGTTCATTACTAAAATGCTCTAATTGAGCTGTTAGAATGTCAGAAACAAGCTTTCTGAGCTGAAAACTGCATTTTGTGACAAAGTGAATCAGTGGATGATGAGAATGTCAGTTTTGACAAAGAACACTGTTCATTACTAAAATGCTCTAATTGAGCTGTTAGAATGTCAGAAACAAGCTTTCTGAGCTGAGAACTGCATTTTGTGACATAGTTCATCAGTGGATGATGAGAATGTCAGTTTTGACAAAGAACACTGTTCATTACTAAAATGCTCTAATTGAGCTGTTAGAATGTCAGAAACAAGCTTTCTGAGCTGAAAACTGCATTTTGTGACAAAGTGAATCAGTGGATGATGAGAATGTTAGTTTTGAAAAAGAACACTGATCGTTACTAAAATGCTCTAATTGAGCTGTTAGAATGTCAGAAACAAGCTTTCTGAGCTGAGAACTGCATTTTGTGACAAAGTGAATCAGTGGATGATGAGAATGTCACTTTTGACAAAGAACACTGATCATTACTAAAATGCTCTAATTGAGCTGTTAGAATGTCAGAAACAAGCTTTCTGAGCTGAGAACTGCATTTTGTGACAAAGTGAATCAGTGGATGATGAGAATGTCAGTTTTGACAAAGAACACTGTTCATTACTGAAATGCTCCAATTGAGCTGTTAGAATGTCAGAAACAAGCTTTCTGAGCTGAAAACTGCATTTTGTGACAAAAAGCATCAGTGGATGATGAGAATGTCAGTTTTGACAAAGAACACTGTTCATCACTAAAATGCTCCAATTGAGCTGTTAGAATGTCAGAAACAAGCTTTCTGAGCTGAGAACTGCATTTTGTGACATAGTTCATCAGTGGATGATGAGAATGTCAGTTTTGACAAAGAACACTGTTCATTACTAAAATGCTCTAATTGAGCTGTTAGAATGTCAGAAACAAGCTTTCTGAGCTGAAAACTGCATTTTGTGACAAATTGAATCAGTGGATGATGAGAATGTCAGTTTTGACAAAGAACACTGTTCATTACTAAAATGCTCTAATTGAGCTGTTAGAATGTCAGAAACAAGCTTTCTGAGCTGAGAACTGCATTTTGTGACATAGTTCATCAGTGGATGATGAGAATGTCAGTTTTGACAAAGAACACTGTTCATTACTAAAATGCTCTAATTGAGCTGTTAGAATGTCAGAAACAAGCTTTCTGAGCTGAAAACTGCATTTTGTGACAAAGTGAATCAGTGGATGATGAGAATGTCAGTTTTGACAAAGAACACTGTTCATTACTAAAATGCTCTAATTGAGCTGTTAGAATGTCAGAAACAAGCTTTCTGAGCTGAGAACTGCATTTTGTGACATAGTTCATCAGTGGATGATGAGAATGTCAGTTTTGACAAAGAACACTGTTCATACTAAAATGCTCTAATTGAGCTGTTAGAATGTCAGAAACAAGCTTTCTGAGCTGAGAACTGCATTTTGTGACATAGTTCATCAGTGGATGATGAGAATGTCAGTTTTGACAAAGAACACTGTTCATAACTAAAATGCTCTAATTGAGCTGTTAGAATGTCAGAAACAAGCTTTCTGAGCTGAGAACTGCATTTTGTGACAAAGTGAATCAGTGGATGATGAGAATGTCAGTTTTGACAAAGAACACTGTTCATTACTAAAATGCTCTAATTGAGCTGTTAGAATGTCAGAAACAAGCTTTCTGAGCTGAGAACTGCATTTTGTGACAAAGTGAATCAGTGGATGATGAGAATGTCACTTTTGACAAAGAACACTGATCATTACTAAAATGCTCTAATTGAGCTGTTAGAATGTCAGAAACAAGCTTTCTGAGCATAAAACTGTATTTTGTGACAAAGTGCATCAGTGGATGATGAGAATGTCAGTTTTGACAAAGAACACTGTTCATTACTAAAATGCTCTAATTGAGCTGTTAAAATATCAGAAACAAGCTTTCTGAGCTGAAAACTGCATTTTGTGACAAAAAGCATCAGTGGATGATGAGAATGTCAGTTTTGACAAAGAACACTGATCATTACTAAAATGCTCCAATTGAGCTGTTAGAATGTCAGAAACAAGCTTTCTGAGCTGAGAACTGCATTTTGTGACATAGTTCATCAGTGGATGATGAGAATGTCAGTTTTGACAAAGAACACTGTTCATTACTAAAATGCTCTAATTGAGCTGTTAGAATGTCAGAAACAAGCTTTCTGAGCTGAAAACTGCATTTTGTGACAAAAAGCATCAGTGGATGATGAGAATGTCAGTTTTGACAAAGAACACTGTTCATCACTAAAATGCTCCAATTAAGCTGTTAGAATGTCAGAAACAAGCTTTCTGAGCTGAGAACTGCATTTTGTGACATAGTTCATCAGTGGATGATGAGAATGTCAGTTTTGACAAAGAACACTGTTCATAACTAAAATGCTCTAATTGAGCTGTTAGAATGTCAGAAACAAGCTTTCTGAGCTGAGAACTGCATTTTGTGACATAGTTCATCAGTGGATGATGAGAATGTCAGTTTTGACAAAGAACACTGTTCATTACTAAAATGCTCTAATTGAGCTGTTAGAATGTCAGAAACAAGCTTTCTGAGCTGAGAACTGCATTTTGTGACAAAGTGAATCAGTGGATGATGAGAATGTCACTTTTGACAAAGAACACTGATCATTACTAAAATGCTCTAATTGAGCTGTTAGAATGTCAGAAATAAGCTTTCTGAGCATAAAACTGCATTTTGTGACAAAGTGCATCAGTGGATGATGAGAATGTCAGTTTTGACAAAGAACACTGTTCATTACTAAAATGCTCTAATTGAGCTGTTAGAATGTCAGAAACAAGCTTTCTGAGCTGAGAACTGCATTTTGTGACATAGTTCATCAGTGGATGATGAGAATGTCAGTTTTGACAAAGAACACTGTTCATTACTAAAATGCTCTAA
This sequence comes from Barbatula barbatula, assembly GCF_947034865.1. Lineage (NCBI taxonomy): Eukaryota > Metazoa > Chordata > Actinopteri > Cypriniformes > Nemacheilidae > Barbatula > Barbatula barbatula. Next base: position 3,580,874 of record NC_136786.1, read on the forward strand.
TTGAGCTGTTAGAATGTCAGAAACAAGCTTTCTGAGCTGAGAACTGCATTTTGTGACAAAAAGCATCAGTGGATGATGAGAATGTCAGTTTTGACAAAGAACACTGTTCATCACTAAAATGCTCCAATTGAGCTGTTAGAATGTCAGAAACAAGCTTTCTGAGCTGAGAACTGCATTTTGTGACATAGTTCATCAGTGGATGATGAGAATGTCAGTTTTGACAAAGAACACTGTTCATTACTAAAATGCTCTAATTGAGCTGTTAGAATGTCAGAAACAAGCTTTCTGAGCTGAGAACTGCATTTTGTGACAAAGTGAATCAGTGGATGATGAGAATGTCACTTTTGACAAAGAACACTGATCATTACTAAAATGCTCTAATTGAGCTGTTAGAATATCAGAAACAAGCTTTCTGAGCTGAGAACTGCATTTTGTGACAAAGTGAATCAGTGGATGATGAGAATGTCAGTTTTGACAAAGAACACTGTTCATTACTAAAATGCTCTAATTGAGCTGTTAGAATGTCAGAAACAAGCTTTCTGAGCTGAAAACTGCATTATGTGACAAAAAGCATCAGTGTATGATGAGAATGTCAGTTTTGACAAAGAACACTGATCATTACTAAAATGCTCCAATTGAGCTGTTAGAATGTCAGAAACAAGCTTTCTGAGCTGAGAACTGCATTTTGTAACATAGTTTATCAGTGGATGATGAGAATGTCAGTTTTGACAAAGAACACTGTTCATTACTAAAATGCTCTAATTGAGCTGTTAGAATGTCAGAAACAAGCTTTCTGAGCTGAGATCTGCATTTTGTGACATAGTTCATCAGTGGATGATGAGAATGTCAGTTTTGACAAAGAACACTGTTCATTACTAAAATGCTCTAATTGAGCTGTTAGAATGTCAGAAACAAGCTTTCTGAGCTGAGAACTGCATTTTGTGACAAAGTGAATCAGTGGATGATGAGAATGTCACTTTTGACAAAGAACACTGATCATTACTAAAATGCTCTAATTGAGCTGTTAGAATGTCAGAAACAAGCTTTCTGAGCATAAAACTGCATTTTGTGACAAAGTGCATCAGTGGATGATGAGAATGTCAGTTTTGACAAAGAACACTGTTCATTACTAAAATGCTCTAATTGAGCTGTTAAAATATCAGAAACAAGCTTTCTGAGCTGAAAACTGCATTATGTGACAAAAAGCATCAGTGTATGATGAGAATGTCAGTTTTGACAAAGAACACTGATCATTACTAAAATGCTCCAATTGAGCTGTTAGAATGTCAGAAACAAGCTTTCTGAGCTGAGAACTGCATTTTGTGACATAGTTCATCAGTGGATGATGAGAATGTCAGTTTTGACAAAGAACACTGTTCATTACTAAAATGCTCTAATTGAGCTGTTAGAATGTCAGAAACAAGCTTTCTGAGCTGAAAACTGCATTTTGTGACAAAGTGAATCAGTGGATGATGAGAATGTCAGTTTTGACAAAGAACACTGTTCATTACTAAAATGCTCTAATTGAGCTGTTAGCATGTCAGAAACAAGCTTTCTGAGCTGAGAACTGCATTTTGTGACATAGTTCATCAGTGGATGATGAGAATGTCAGTTTTGACAAAGAACACTGTTCATTACTAAAATGCTCCAATTGAGCTGTTAGAATGTCAGAAACAAGCTTTCTGAGCTGAAAACTGCATTTTGTGACAAAGTGAATCAGTGGATGATGAGAATGTCAGTTTTGACAAAGAACACTGTTCATTACTAAAATGCTCTAATTGAGCTGTTAGAATGTCAGAAACAAGCTTTCTGAGCTGAGAACTGCATTTTGTGACATAGTTCATCAGTGGATGATGAGAATGTCAGTTTTGACAAAGAACACTGTTCATTACTAAAATGCTCTAATTGAGCTGTTAGAATGTCAGAAACAAGCTTTCTGAGCTGAGAACTGCATTTTGTGACAAAGTGAATCAGTGGATGATGAGAATGTCACTTTTGACAAAGAACACTGATCATTACTAAAATGCTCTAATTGAGCTGTTAGAATGTCAGAAACAAGCTTTCTGAGCTGAGAACTGCATTTTGTGACAAAGTGAATCAGTGGATGATGAGAATGTCAGTTTTGACAAAGAACACTGATCGTTACTAAAATGCTCTAATTGAGCTGTTAGAATGTCAGAAACAAGCTTTCTGAGCTGAGAACTGCATTTTGTGACAAAGTGAATCAGTGGATGATGAGAATGTCACTTTTGACAAAGAACACTGATCATTACTAAAATGCTCTAATTGAGCTGTTAGAATGTCAGAAACAAGCTTTCTGAGCTGAGAACTGCATTTTGTGACAAAGTGAATCAGTGGATGATGAGAATGTCAGTTTTGACAAAGAACACTGTTCATTACTGAAATGCTCCAATTGAGCTGTTAGAATGTCAGAAACAAGCTTTCTGAGCTGAAAACTGCATTTTGTGACAAAAAGCATCAGTGGATGATGAGAATGTCAGTTTTGACAAAGAACACTGTTCATCACTAAAATGCTCCAATTGAGCTGTTAGAATGTCAGAAACAAGCTTTCTGAGCTGAGAACTGCATTTTGTGACATAGTTCATCAGTGGATGATGAGAATGTCAGTTTTGACAAAGAACACTGATCATTACTAAAATGCTCTAATTGAGCTGTTAGAATGTCAGAAACAAGCTTTCTGAGCTGAGAACTGCATTTTGTGACATAGTTCATCAGTGGATGATGAGAATGTCAGTTTTGACAAAGAACACTGTTCATTACTAAAATGCTCTAATTGAGCTGTTAGAATGTCAGAAACAAGCTTTCTGAGCTGAGAACTGCATTTTGTGACATAGTTCATCAGTGGATGATGAGAATGTCAGTTTTGACAAAGAACACTGTTCATTACTAAAATGCTCTAATTGAGCTGTTAGAATGTCAGAAACAAGCTTTCTGAGCATAAAACTGCATTTTGTGACAAAGTGCATCAGTGGATGATGAGAATGTCACTTTTGACAAAGAACACTGATCATTACTAAAATGCTCTAATTGAGCTGTTAGAATATCAGAAACAAGCTTTCTGAGCTGAGAACTGCATTTTGTGACAAAGTGAATCAGTGGATGATGAGAATGTCAGTTTTGACAAAGAACACTGTTCATTACTAAAATGCTCTAATTGAGCTGTTAGAATGTCAGAAACAAGCTTTCTGAGCTGAGAACTGCATTTTGTGACAAAGTGAATCAGTGGATGATGAGAATGTCAGTTTTGACAAAGAACACTGTTCATTACTGAAATGCTCCAATTGAGCTGTTAGAATGTCAGAAACAAGCTTTCTGAGCTGAAAACTGCATTTTGTGACAAAAAGCATCAGTGGATGATGAGAATGTCAGTTTTGACAAAGAACACTGTTCATCACTAAAATGCTCCAATTGAGCTGTTAGAATGTCAGAAACAAGCTTTCTGAGCTGAGAACTGCATTTTGTGACATAGTTCATCAGTGGATGATGAGAATGTCAGTTTTGACAAAGAACACTGATCATTACTAAAATGCTCTAATTGAGCTGTTAGAATGTCAGAAACAAGCTTTCTGAGCTGAGAACTGCATTTTGTGACATAGTTCATCAGTGGATGATGAGAATGTCAGTTTTGACAAAGAACACTGTTCATTACTAAAATGCTCTAATTGAGCTGTTAGAATGTCAGAAACAAGCTTTCTGAGCTGAGAACTGCATTTTGTGACATAGTTCATCAGTGGATGATGAGAATGTCAGTTTTGACAAAGAACACTGTTCATTACTAAAATGCTCTAATTGAGCTGTTAGAATGTCAGAAACAAGCTTTCTGAGCTGAGAACTGCATTTTGTGACAAAGTGAATCAGTGGATGATGAGAATGTCACTTTTGACAAAGAACACTGATCATTACTAAAATGCTCTAATTGAGCTGTTAGAATATCAGAAACAAGCTTTCTGAGCTGAGAACTGCATTTTGTGACAAAGTGAATCAGTGGATGATGAGAATGTCAGTTTTGACAAAGAACACTGTTCATTACTAAAATGCTCTAATTGAGCTGTTAGAATGTCAGAAACAAGCTTTCTGAGCTGAAAACTGCATTATGTGACAAAAAGCATCAGTGGATGATGAGAATGTCAGTTTTGACAAAGAACACTGATCATTACTAAAATGCTCCAATTGAGCTGTTAGAATGTCAGAAACAAGCTTTCTGAGCTGAGAACTGCATTTTGTAACATAGTTCATCAGTGGATGATGAGAATGTCAGTTTTGACAAAGAACACTGTTCATTACTAAAATGCTCTAATTGAGCTGTTAGAATGTCAGAAACAAGCTTTCTGAGCTGAAAACTGCATTTTGTGACAAAGTGAATCAGTGGATGATGAGAATGTCAGTTTTGACAAAGAACACTGTTCATTACTAAAATGCTCTAATTGAGCTGTTAGAATGTCAGAAACAAGCTTTCTGAGCTGAGAACTGCATTTTGTGACATAGTTGATCAGTGGATGATGAGAATGTCAGTTTTGACAAAGAACACTGTTCATTACTAAAATGCTCTAATTGAGCTGTTAGAATGTCAGAAACAAGCTTTCTGAGCTGAAAACTGCATTTTGTGACAAAGTGAATCAGTGGATGATGAGAATGTCAGTTTTGAAAAAGAACACTGATCGTTACTAAAATGCTCTAATTGAGCTGTTAGAATGTCAGAAACAAGCTTTCTGAGCTGAGAACTGCATTTTGTGACAAAGTGAATCAGTGGATGATGAGAATGTCACTTTTGACAAAGAACACTGATCATTACTAAAATGCTCTAATTGAGCTGTTAGAATGTCAGAAACAAGCTTTCTGAGCTGAGAACTGCATTTTGTGACAAAGTGAATCAGTGGATGATGAGAATGTCAGTTTTGACAAAGAACACTGTTCATTACTGAAATGCTCCAATTGAGCTGTTAGAATGTCAGAAACAAGCTTTCTGAGCTGAAAACTGCATTTTGTGACAAAAAGCATCAGTGGATGATGAGAATGTCAGTTTTGACAAAGAACACTGTTCATCACTAAAATGCTCCAATTGAGCTGTTAGAATGTCAGAAACAAGCTTTCTGAGCTGAGAACTGCATTTTGTGACATAGTTCATCAGTGGATGATGAGAATGTCAGTTTTGACAAAGAACACTGTTCATTACTAAAATGCTCTAATTGAGCTGTTAGAATGTCAGAAACAAGCTTTCTGAGCTGAAAACTGCATTTTGTGACAAAGTGAATCAGTGGATGATGAGAATGTCAGTTTTGACAAAGAACACTGTTCATTACTAAAATGCTCTAATTGAGCTGTTAGAATGTCAGAAACAAGCTTTCTGAGCTGAGAACTGCATTTTGTGACATAGTTCATCAGTGGATGATGAGAATGTCAGTTTTGACAAAGAACACTGTTCATTACTAAAATGCTCTAATTGAGCTGTTAGAATGTCAGAAACAAGCTTTCTGAGCTGAAAACTGCATTTTGTGACAAAGTGAATCAGTGGATGATGAGAATGTCAGTTTTGACAAAGAACACTGTTCATTACTAAAATGCTCTAATTGAGCTGTTAGAATGTCAGAAACAAGCTTTCTGAGCTGAGAACTGCATTTTGTGACATAGTTCATCAGTGGATGATGAGAATGTCAGTTTTGACAAAGAACACTGTTCATACTAAAATGCTCTAATTGAGCTGTTAGAATGTCAGAAACAAGCTTTCTGAGCTGAGAACTGCATTTTGTGACATAGTTCATCAGTGGATGATGAGAATGTCAGTTTTGACAAAGAACACTGTTCATAACTAAAATGCTCTAATTGAGCTGTTAGAATGTCAGAAACAAGCTTTCTGAGCTGAGAACTGCATTTTGTGACAAAGTGAATCAGTGGATGATGAGAATGTCAGTTTTGACAAAGAACACTGTTCATTACTAAAATGCTCTAATTGAGCTGTTAGAATGTCAGAAACAAGCTTTCTGAGCTGAGAACTGCATTTTGTGACAAAGTGAATCAGTGGATGATGAGAATGTCACTTTTGACAAAGAACACTGATCATTACTAAAATGCTCTAATTGAGCTGTTAGAATGTCAGAAACAAGCTTTCTGAGCATAAAACTGTATTTTGTGACAAAGTGCATCAGTGGATGATGAGAATGTCAGTTTTGACAAAGAACACTGTTCATTACTAAAATGCTCTAATTGAGCTATTAAAATATCAGAAACAAGCTTTCTGAGCTGAAAACTGCATTTTGTGACAAAAAGCATCAGTGGATGATGAGAATGTCAGTTTTGACAAAGAACACTGATCATTACTAAAATGCTCCAATTGAGCTGTTAGAATGTCAGAAACAAGCTTTCTGAGCTGAGATCTGCATTTTGTGACATTGTTCATCAGTGGATGATGAGAATGTCAGTTTTGACAAAGAACACTGTTCATTACTAAAATGCTCTAATTGAGCTGTTAGAATGTCAGAAACAAGCTTTCTGAGCTGAAAACTGCATTTTGTGACAAAAAGCATCAGTGGATGATGAGAATGTCAGTTTTGACAAAGAACACTGTTCATCACTAAAATGCTCCAATTAAGCTGTTAGAATGTCAGAAACAAGCTTTCTGAGCTGAGAACTGCATTTTGTGACATAGTTCATCAGTGGATGATGAGAATGTCAGTTTTGACAAAGAACACTGTTCATAACTAAAATGCTCTAATTGAGCTGTTAGAATGTCAGAAACAAGCTTTCTGAGCTGAGAACTGCATTTTGTGACATAGTTCATCAGTGGATGATGAGAATGTCAGTTTTGACAAAGAACACTGTTCATTACTAAAATGCTCTAATTGAGCTGTTAGAATGTCAGAAAGAAGCTTTCTGAGCTGAGAACTGCATTTTGTGACAAAGTGAATCAGTGGATGATGAGAATGTCACTTTTGACAAAGAACACTGATCATTACTAAAATGCTCTAATTGAGCTGTTAGAATGTCAGAAATAAGCTTTCTGAGCATAAAACTGCATTTTGTGACAAAGTGCATCAGTGGATGATGAGAATGTCAGTTTTGACAAAGAACACTGTTCATTACTAAAATGCTCTAATTGAGCTGTTAGAATGTCAGAAACAAGCTTTCTGAGCTGAGAACTGCATTTTGTGACATAGTTCATCAGTGGATGATGAGAATGTCAGTTTTGACAAAGAACACTGTTCATTACTAAAATGCTCTAATTGAGCTGTTAGAATGTCAGAAACAAGCTTTCTGAGCTGAGAACTGCATTTTGTGACATAGTTCATCAGTGGATGATGAGAATGTCAGTTTTGACAATAACACTGTTCATTACTAAAATGCTCTAATTGAGCTGTTAGAATGTCAGAAACAAGCTTTCTGAGCTGAGAACTGCATTTTGTGACATAGTTCATCAGTGGATGATGAGAATGTCAGTTTTGACAAAGAACACTGTTCATTACTAAAATGCTCTAATTGAGCTGTTAGAATGTCAGAAACAAGCTTTCTGAGCTGAAAACTGCATTTTGTGACAAAAAGCATCAGTGGATGATGAGAATGTCAGTTTTGACAAAGAACACTGTTCATCACTAAAATGCTCCAATTAAGCTGTTAGAATGTCAGAAACAAGCTTTCTGAGCTGAGAACTGCATTTTGTGACATAGTTCATCAGTGGATGATGAGAATGTCAGTTTTGACAAAGAACACTGTTCATAACTAAAATGCTCTAATTGAGCTGTTAGAATGTCAGAAACAAGCTTTCTGAGCTGAGAACTGCATTTTGTGACATAGTTCATCAGTGGATGATGAGAATGTCAGTTTTGACAAAGAACACTGTTCATTACTAAAATGCTCTAATTGAGCTGTTAGAATGTCAGAAACAAGCTTTCTGAGCTGAGAACTGCATTTTGTGACAAAGTGAATCAGTGGATGATGAGAATGTCACTTTTGACAAAGAACACTGATCATTACTAAAATGCTCTAATTGAGCTGTTAGAATGTCAGAAACAAGCTTTCTGAGCTGAGAATTGCATTTTGTGACAAAGTGAATCAGTGGATGATGAGAATGTCAGTTTTGACAATGAACACTGATCATTACTAAAATGCTCCAATTGAGCTGTTAGAATGTCAGAAACAAGCTTTTTGAGCTGAGAACTGCATTTTGTGACATAGGTCATCAGTGGATGATGAGAATGTCAGTTTTGACAAAGAACACTGATCATTACTAAAATGCTCCAATTGAGCTGTTAGAATGTCAGAAACAAGCTTTCTGAGCTGAGAACTGCATTTTGTGACAAAGTTCATCAGTGGATGATGAGAATGTCAGTTTTGACAATGAACACTGATCATTACTAAAATGCTCCAATTGAGCTGTTAGAATGTCAGAAACAAGCTTTCTGAGCTGAGAACTGCATTTTGTGACATAGGTCATCAGTGGATGATGAGAATGTCAGTTTTGACAAAGAACACTGATCATTACTAAAATGCTCCAATTGAGCTGTTAGAATGTCAGAAACAAGCTTTCTGAGCTGAAAACAGCATTTATTTGACAAAGTGCATCAGTGAATGATGAGAATGTCAGTTTTGACAAAGAACACTGTTCATTACTAAAATGCTCTAATTGAGCTGTTAGAATGTCAGAAACAAGCTTTCTGAGCTGAGAACTGCATTTTGTGACAAAGTGAATCAGTGGATGATGAGAATGTCAGTTTTGACAAAGAACACTGATCATTACTAAAATGCTCTAATTGAGCTGTTAGAATGTCAGAAACAAGCTTTCTGAGCATAAAACTGCATTTTGTGACAAAGTGCATCAGTGGATGATGAGAATGTCAGTTTTGACAAAGAACACTGTTCATTACTAAAATGCTCTAATTGAGCTGTTAAAATATCAGAAACAAGCTTTCTGAGCTGAAAACTGCATTTTGTGACAAAAAGCATCAGTGGATGATGAGAATGTCAGTTTTGACAAAGAACACTGATCATTACTAAAATGCTCCAATTGAGCTGTTAGAATGTCAGAAACAAGCTTTCTGAGCTGAGAACTGCATTTTGTGACATAGTTCATCAGTGGATGATGAGAATGTCAGTTTTGACAAAGAACACTGTTCATTACTAAAATGCTCTAATTTAGCTGTTAGAATGTCAGAAACAAGCTTTCTGAGCTGAGAACCGCATTTTGTGACAAAGTTCATCAGTGGATGATGAGAATGTCAGTTTTGACAAAGAACACTGATCATTACTAACATGCTCCAATTGAGCTGTTAGAATGTCAGAAACAAGCTTTCTGAGCTGAGAACTGCATTTTGTGACATAGGTCATCAGTGGATGATGAGAATGTCAGTTTTGACAAAGAACACTGTTCATTACTAAAATGCTCTAATTGAGCTGTTAGAATGTCAGAAACAAGCTTTCTGAGCTGAAAACAGCATTTATTTGACAAAGTGCATCAGTGGATGATGAGAATGTCAGTTTTGACAAAGAACACTGTTCATTACTAAAATGCTCTAATTGAGCTGTTAGAATGTCAGAAACAAGCTTTCTGAGCTGAGAACTGCATTTTGTGACAAAGTGAATCAGTGGATGATGAGAATGTCAGTTTTGACAAAGAACACTGTTCATTACTAAAATGCTCTAATTGAGCTGTTAGAATGTCAGAAACAAGCTTTCTGAGCTGAGAACTGCATTTTGTGACAAAGTGAATCAGTGGATGATGAGAATGTCACTTTTGACAAAGAACACTGATCATTACTAAAATGCTCTAATTGAGCTGTTAGAATGTCAGAAACAAGCTTTCTGAGCATAAAACTGTATTTTGTGACAAAGTGCATCAGTGGATGATGAGAATGTCAGTTTTGACAAAGAACACTGTTCATTACTAAAATGCTCTAATTGAGCTGTTAAAATATCAGAAACAAGCTTTCTGAGCTGAAAACTGCATTTTGTGACAAAAAGCATCAGTGGATGATGAGAATGTCAGTTTTGACAAAGAACACTGATCATTACTAAAATGCTCCAATTGAGCTGTTAGAATGTCAGAAACAAGCTTTCTGAGCTGAGAACTGCATTTTGTGACATAGTTCATCAGTGGATGATGAGAATGTCAGTTTTGACAAAGAACACTGTTCATTACTAAAATGCTCTAATTGAGCTGTTAGAATGTCAGAAACAAGCTTTCTGAGCTGAAAACTGCATTTTGTGACAAAAAGCATCAGTGGATGATGAGAATGTCAGTTTTGACAAAGAACACTGTTCATCACTAAAATGCTCCAATTAAGCTGTTAGAATGTCAGAAACAAGCTTTCTGAGCTGAGAACTGCATTTTGTGACATAGTTCATCAGTGGATGATGAGAATGTCAGTTTTGACAAAGAACACTGTTCATAACTAAAATGCTCTAATTGAGCTGTTAGAATGTCAGAAACAAGCTTTCTGAGCTGAGAACTGCATTTTGTGACATAGTTCATCAGTGGATGATGAGAATGTCAGTTTTGACAAAGAACACTGTTCATTACTAAAATGCTCTAATTGAGCTGTTAGAATGTCAGAAAGAAGCTTTCTGAGCTGAGAACTGCATTTTGTGACAAAGTGAATCAGTGGATGATGAGAATGTCACTTTTGACAAAGAACACTGATCATTACTAAAATGCTCTAATTGAGCTGTTAGAATGTCAGAAATAAGCTTTCTGAGCATAAAACTGCATTTTGTGACAAAGTGCATCAGTGGATGATGAGAATGTCAGTTTTGACAAAGAACACTGTTCATTACTAAAATGCTCTAATTGAGCTGTTAGAATGTCAGAAACAAGCTTTCTGAGCTGAGAACTGCATTTTGTGACATAGTTCATCAGTGGATGATGAGAATGTCAGTTTTGACAAAGAACACTGTTCATTACTAAAATGCTCTAATTGAGCTGTTAGAATGTCAGAAACAAGCTTTCTGAGCTGAGAACTGCATTTTGTGAAATAGTTCATCAGTGGATGATGAGAATGTCAGTTTTGACAATAACACTGTTCATTACTAAAATGCTCTAATTGAGCTGTTAGAATGTCAGAAACAAGCTTTCTGAGCTGAGAACTGCATTTTGTGACATAGTTCATCAGTGGATGATGAGAATGTCAGTTTTGACAAAGAACACTGTTCATTACTAAAATGCTCTAATTGAGCTGTTAGAATGTCAGAAACAAGCTTTCTGAGCTGAAAACTGCATTTTGTGACAAAAAGCATCAGTGAATGATGAGAATGTCAGTTTTGACAAAGAACACTGTTCATCACTAAAATGCTCCAATTAAGCTGTTAGAATGTCAGAAACAAGCTTTCTGAGCTGAGAACTGCATTTTGTGACATAGTTCATCAGTGGATGATGAGAATGTCAGTTTTGACAAAGAACACTGTTCATAACTAAAATGCTCTAATTGAGCTGTTAGAATGTCAGAAACAAGCTTTCTGAGCTGAGAACTGCATTTTGTGACATAGTTCATCAGTGGATGATGAGAATGTCAGTTTTGACAAAGAACACTGTTCATTACTAAAATGCTCTAATTGAGCTGTTAGAATGTCAGAAACAAGCTTTCTGAGCTGAGAACTGCATTTTGTGACAAAGTGAATCAGTGGATGATGAGAATGTCACTTTTGACAAAGAACACTGATCATTACTAAAATGCTCTAATTGAGCTGTTAGAATGTCAGAAATAAGCTTTCTGAGCATAAAACTGCATTTTGTGACAAAGTGCATCAGTGGATGATGAGAATGTCAGTTTTGACAAAGAACACTGTTCATTACTAAAATGCTCTAATTGAGCTGTTAAAATATCAGAAACAAGCTTTCTGAGCTGAAAACTGCATTATGTGACAAAAAGCATCAGTGTATGATGAGAATGTCAGTTTTGACAAAGAACACTGATCATTACTAAAATGCTCCAATTGAGCTGTTAGAATGTCAGAAACAAGCTTTCTGAGCTGAGAACTGCATTTTGTGACATAGTTCATCAGTGGATGATGAGAATGTCAGTTTTGACAAAGAACACTGTTCATTACTAAAATGCTCTAATTGAGCTGTTAGAATGTCAGAAACAAGCTTTCTGAGCTGAAAACTGCATTTTGTGACAAAGTGAATCAGTGGATGATGAGAATGTCAGTTTTGACAAAGAACACTGTTCATCACTAAAATGCTCCAATTAAGCTGTTAGAATGTCAGAAACAAGCTTTCTGAGCTGAAAACTGCATTTTGTGACAAAAAGCATCAGTGAATGATGAGAATGTCAGTTTTGACAAAGAACACTGTTCATCACTAAAATGCTCCAATTAAGCTGTTAGAATGTCAGAAACAAGCTTTCTGAGCTGAGAACTGCATTTTGTGACATAGTTCATCAGTGGATGATGAGAATGTCAGTTTTGACAAAGAACACTGTTCATAACTAAAATGCTCTAATTGAGCTGTTAGAATGTCAGAAACAAGCTTTCTGAGCTGAGAACTGCATTTTGTGACATAGTTCATCAGTGGATGATGAGAATGTCAGTTTTGACAAAGAACACTGTTCATTACTAAAATGCTCTAATTGAGCTGTTAGAATGTCAGAAACAAGCTTTCTGAGCTGAGAACTGCATTTTGTGACAAAGTGAATCAGTGGATGATGAGAATGTCACTTTTGACAAAGAACACTGATCATTACTAAAATGCTCTAATTGAGCTGTTAGAATGTCAGAAATAAGCTTTCTGAGCATAAAACTGCATTTTGTGACAAAGTGCATCAGTGGATGATGAGAATGTCAGTTTTGACAAAGAACACTGTTCATTACTAAAATGCTCTAATTGAGCTGTTAGAATGTCAGAAACAAGCTTTCTGAGCTGAGAACTGCATTTTGTGACATAGTTCATCAGTGGATGATGAGAATGTCAGTTTTGACAATAACACTGTTCATTACTAAAATGCTCTAATTGAGCTGTTAGAATGTCAGAAACAAGCTTTCTGAGCTGAGAACTGCATTTTGTGACATAGTTCATCAGTGGATGATGAGAATGTCAGTTTTGACAAAGAACACTGTTCATTACTAAAATGCTCTAATTGAGCTGTTAGAATGTCAGAAACAAGCTTTCTGAGCTGAGAACTGCATTTTGTGACAAAGTGAATCAGTGGATGATGAGATTGTCACTTTTGACAAAGAACACTGATCATTACTAAAATGCTCTAATTGAGCTGTTAGAATGTCAGAAACAAGCTTTCTGAGCTGAGAACTGCATTTTGTGACAAAGTGAATCAGTGGATGATGAGAATGTCACTTTTGACAAAGAACACTGATCATTACTAAAATGCTCTAATTGAGCTGTTAGAATGTCAGAAACAAGCTTTCTGAGCTGAGAACTGCATTTTGTGACAAAGTGAATCAGTGGATGATGAGAATGTCAGTTTTGAAAAAGAACACTGATCGTTACTAAAATGCTCTAATTGAGCTGTTAGAATGTCAGAAACAAGCTTTCTGAGCTGAGAACTGCATTTTGTGACAAAGTGAATCAGTGGATGATGAGAATGTCACTTTTGACAAAGAACACTGATCATTACTAAAATGCTCTAATTGAGCTGTTAGAATGTCAGAAACAAGCTTTCTGAGCTGAGAACTGCATTTTGTGACAAAGTGAATCAGTGGATGATGAGAATGTCAGTTTTGACAAAGAACACTGTTCATTACTGAAATGCTCCAATTGAGCTGTTAGAATGTCAGAAACAAGCTTTCTGAGCTGAAAACTGCATTTTGTGACAAAAAGCATCAGTGGATGATGAGAATGTCAGTTTTGACAAAGAACACTGTTCATCACTAAAATGCTCCAATTGAGCTATTAGAATGTCAGAAACAAGCTTTCTGAGCTGAGAACTGCATTTTGTGACATAGTTCATCAGTGGATGATGAGAATGTCAGTTTTGACAAAGAACACTGTTCATTACTAAAATGCTCTAATTGAGCTGTTAGAATGTCAGAAACAAGCTTTCTGAGCTGAAAACTGCATTTTGTGACAAAGTGAATCAGTGGATGATGAGAATGTCAGTTTTGACAAAGAACACTGTTCATTACTAAAATGCTCTAATTGAGCTGTTAGAATGTCAGAAACAAGCTTTCTGAGCTGAGAACTGCATTTTGTGACATAGTTCATCAGTGGATGATGAGAATGTCAGTTTTGACAAAGAACACTGTTCATTACTAAAATGCTCTAATTGAGCTGTTAGAATGTCAGAAACAAGCTTTCTGAGCTGAGAACTGCATTTTGTGACATAGTTCATCAGTGGATGATGAGAATGTCAGTTTTGACAAAGAACACTGTTCATTACTAAAATGCTCTAATTGAGCTGTTAGAATGTCAGAAACAAGCTTTCTGAGCTGAGAACTGCTTTTTGTGACATAGTTCATCAGTGGATGATGAGAATGTCAGTTTTGACAAAAAACACTGTTCATTACTAAAATGCTCTAATTGAGCTGTTAGAATGTCAGAAACAAGCTTTCTGAGCTGAGAACTGCATTTTGTGACAAAGTGAATCAGTGGATGATGATAATGTCACTTTTGACAAAGAACACTGATCATTACTAAAATGCTCTAATTGAGCTGTTAGAATGTCAGAAACAAGCTTTCTGAGCTGAGAACTGCATTTTGTGACAAAGTGAATCAGTGGATGATGAGAATGTCACTTTTGACAAAGAACACTGATCATTACTAAAATGCTCTAATTGAGCTGTTAGAATGTCAGAAACAAGCTTTCTGAGCTGAGAACTGCATTTTGTGACAAAGTGAATCAGTGGATGATGAGAATGTCAGTTTTGACAAAGAACACTGATCGTTACTAAAATGCTCTAATTGAGCTGTTAGAATGTCAGAAACAAGCTTTCTGAGCTGAGAACTGCATTTTGTGACATAGTTCATCAGTGGATGATGAGAATGTCAGTTTTGACAAAGAACACTGTTCATTACTAAAATGCTCTAATTGAGCTGTTAGAATGTCAGAAACAAGCTTTCTGAGCTGAAAACTGCATTTTGTGACAAAAAGCATCAGTGGATGATGAGAATGTCAGTTTTGACAAAGAACACTGTTCATCACTAAAATGCTCCAATTGAGCTGTTAGAATGTCAGAAACAAGCTTTCTGAGCTGAGAACTGCATTTTGTGACATAGTTCATCAGTGGATGATGAGAATGTCAGTTTTGACAAAGAACACTGTTCATTACTAAAATGCTCTAATTGAGCTGTTAGAATGTCAGAAACAAGCTTTCTGAGCTGAGAACTGCATTTTGTGACATAGTTCATCAGTGGATGATGAGAATGTCAGTTTTGACAAAGAACACTGTTCATTACTAAAATGCTCTAATTGAGCTGTTAGAATGTCAGAAACAAGCTTTCTGAGCTGAGAACTGCATTTTGTGACAAAGTGAATCAGTGGATGATGAGAATGTCACTTTTGACAAAGAACACTGATCATTACTAAAATGCTCTAATTGAGCTGTTAGAATGTCAGAAACAAGCTTTCTGAGCATAAAACTGCATTTTGTGACAAAGTGCATCAGTGGATGATGAGAATGTCAGTTTTGACAAAGAACACTGTTCATTACTAAAATGCTCTAATTGAGCTGTTAAAATATCAGAAACAAGCTTTCTGAGCTGAAAACTGCATTATGTGACAAAAAGCATCAGTGTATGATGAGAATGTCAGTTTTGACAAAGAACACTGATCATTACTAAAATGCTCCAATTGAGCTGTTAGAATGTCAGAAACAAGCTTTCTGAGCTGAGAACTGCATTTTGTGACATAGTTCATCAGTGGATGATGAGAATGTCAGTTTTGACAAAGAACACTGTTCATTACTAAAATGCTCTAATTGAGCTGTTAGAATGTCAGAAACAAGCTTTCTGAGCTGAAAACTGCATTTTGTGACAAAGTGAATCAGTGGATGATGAGAATGTCAGTTTTGACAAAGAACACTGTTCATTACTAAAATGCTCTAATTGAGCTGTTAGCATGTCAGAAACAAGCTTTCTGAGCTGAAAACTGCATTTTGTGACAAAGTTCATCAGTGGATGATGAGAATGTCAGTTTTGACAATGAACACTGATCATTACTAAAATGCTCTAATTGAGCTGTTAGAATGTCAGAAACAAGCTTTCTGAGCTGAGAACTGCATTTTGTGACAAAGTGAATCAGTGGATGATGAGAATGTCACTTTTGACAAAGAACACTGATCATTACTAAAATGCTCTAATTGAGCTGTTAGAATGTCAGAAATAAGCTTTCTGAGCATAAAACTGCATTTTGTGACAAAGTGCATCAGTGGATGATGAGAATGTCAGTTTTGACAAAGAACACTGTTCATTACTAAAATGCTCTAATTGAGCTGTTAGAATGTCAGAAACAAGCTTTCTGAGCTGAGAACTGCATTTTGTGACATAGTTCATCAGTGGATGATGAGAATGTCAGTTTTGACAATAACACTGTTCATTACTAAAATGCTCTAATTGAGCTGTTAGAATGTCAGAAACAAGCTTTCTGAGCTGAGAACTGCATTTTGTGACATAGTTCATCAGTGGATGATGAGAATGTCAGTTTTGACAAAGAACACTGTTCATTACTAAAATGCTCTAATTGAGCTGTTAGAATGTCAGAAACAAGCTTTCTGAGCTGAGAACTGCATTTTGTGACAAAGTGAATCAGTGGATGATGAGATTGTCACTTTTGACAAAGAACACTGATCATTACTAAAATGCTCTAATTGAGCTGTTAGAATGTCAGAAACAAGCTTTCTGAGCTGAGAACTGCATTTTGTGACAAAGTGAATCAGTGGATGATGAGAATGTCACTTTTGACAAAGAACACTGATCATTACTAAAATGCTCTAATTGAGCTGTTAGAATGTCAGAAACAAGCTTTCTGAGCTGAGAACTGCATTTTGTGACAAAGTGAATCAGTGGATGATGAGAATGTCAGTTTTGAAAAAGAACACTGATCGTTACTAAAATGCTCTAATTGAGCTGTTAGAATGTCAGAAACAAGCTTTCTGAGCTGAGAACTGCATTTTGTGACAAAGTGAATCAGTGGATGATGAGAATGTCACTTTTGACAAAGAACACTGATCATTACTAAAATGCTCTAATTGAGCTGTTAGAATGTCAGAAACAAGCTTTCTGAGCTGAGAACTGCATTTTGTGACAAAGTGAATCAGTGGATGATGAGAATGTCAGTTTTGACAAAGAACACTGTTCATTACTGAAATGCTCCAATTGAGCTGTTAGAATGTCAGAAACAAGCTTTCTGAGCTGAAAACTGCATTTTGTGACAAAAAGCATCAGTGGATGATGAGAATGTCAGTTTTGACAAAGAACACTGTTCATCACTAAAATGCTCCAATTGAGCTATTAGAATGTCAGAAACAAGCTTTCTGAGCTGAGAACTGCATTTTGTGACATAGTTCATCAGTGGATGATGAGAATGTCAGTTTTGACAAAGAACACTGTTCATTACTAAAATGCTCTAATTGAGCTGTTAGAATGTCAGAAACAAGCTTTCTGAGCTGAAAACTGCATTTTGTGACAAAGTGAATCAGTGGATGATGAGAATGTCAGTTTTGACAAAGAACACTGTTCATTACTAAAATGCTCTAATTGAGCTGTTAGAATGTCAGAAACAAGCTTTCTGAGCTGAGAACTGCATTTTGTGACATAGTTCATCAGTGGATGATGAGAATGTCAGTTTTGACAAAGAACACTGTTCATTACTAAAATGCTCTAATTGAGCTGTTAGAATGTCAGAAACAAGCTTTCTGAGCTGAGAACTGCATTTTGTGACATAGTTCATCAGTGGATGATGAGAATGTCAGTTTTGACAAAGAACACTGTTCATTACTAAAATGCTCTAATTGAGCTGTTAGAATGTCAGAAACAAGCTTTCTGAGCTGAGAACTGCTTTTTGTGACATAGTTCATCAGTGGATGATGAGAATGTCAGTTTTGACAAAAAACACTGTTCATTACTAAAATGCTCTAATTGAGCTGTTAGAATGTCAGAAACAAGCTTTCTGAGCTGAGAACTGCATTTTGTGACAAAGTGAATCAGTGGATGATGATAATGTCACTTTTGACAAAGAACACTGATCATTACTAAAATGCTCTAATTGAGCTGTTAGAATGTCAGAAACAAGCTTTCTGAGCTGAGAACTGCATTTTGTGACAAAGTGAATCAGTGGATGATGAGAATGTCACTTTTGACAAAGAACACTGATCATTACTAAAATGCTCTAATTGAGCTGTTAGAATGTCAGAAACAAGCTTTCTGAGCTGAGAACTGCATTTTGTGACAAAGTGAATCAGTGGATGATGAGAATGTCAGTTTTGACAAAGAACACTGATCGTTACTAAAATGCTCTAATTGAGCTGTTAGAATGTCAGAAACAAGCTTTCTGAGCTGAGAACTGCATTTTGTGACATAGTTCATCAGTGGATGATGAGAATGTCAGTTTTGACAAAGAACACTGTTCATTACTAAAATGCTCTAATTGAGCTGTTAGAATGTCAGAAACAAGCTTTCTGAGCTGAAAACTGCATTTTGTGACAAAAAGCATCAGTGGATGATGAGAATGTCAGTTTTGACAAAGAACACTGTTCATCACTAAAATGCTCCAATTGAGCTGTTAGAATGTCAGAAACAAGCTTTCTGAGCTGAGAACTGCATTTTGTGACATAGTTCATCAGTGGATGATGAGAATGTCAGTTTTGACAAAGAACACTGTTCATTACTAAAATGCTCTAATTGAGCTGTTAGAATGTCAGAAACAAGCTTTCTGAGCTGAGAACTGCATTTTGTGACATAGTTCATCAGTGGATGATGAGAATGTCAGTTTTGACAAAGAACACTGTTCATTACTAAAATGCTCTAATTGAGCTGTTAGAATGTCAGAAACAAGCTTTCTGAGCTGAGAACTGCATTTTGTGACAAAGTGAATCAGTGGATGATGAGAATGTCACTTTTGACAAAGAACACTGATCATTACTAAAATGCTCTAATTGAGCTGTTAGAATGTCAGAAACAAGCTTTCTGAGCATAAAACTGCATTTTGTGACAAAGTGCATCAGTGGATGATGAGAATGTCAGTTTTGACAAAGAACACTGTTCATTACTAAAATGCTCTAATTGAGCTGTTAAAATATCAGAAACAAGCTTTCTGAGCTGAAAACTGCATTATGTGACAAAAAGCATCAGTGTATGATGAGAATGTCAGTTTTGACAAAGAACACTGATCATTACTAAAATGCTCCAATTGAGCTGTTAGAATGTCAGAAACAAGCTTTCTGAGCTGAGAACTGCATTTTGTGACATAGTTCATCAGTGGATGATGAGAATGTCAGTTTTGACAAAGAACACTGTTCATTACTAAAATGCTCTAATTGAGCTGTTAGAATGTCAGAAACAAGCTTTCTGAGCTGAAAACTGCATTTTGTGACAAAGTGAATCAGTGGATGATGAGAATGTCAGTTTTGACAAAGAACACTGTTCATTACTAAAATGCTCTAATTGAGCTGTTAGCATGTCAGAAACAAGCTTTCTGAGCTGAAAACTGCATTTTGTGACAAAGTTCATCAGTGGATGATGAGAATGTCAGTTTTGACAATGAACACTGATCATTACTAAAATGCTCTAATTGAGCTGTTAGAATGTCAGAAACAAGCTTTCTGAGCTGAGAACTGCATTTTGTGACATAGGTCATCAGTGGATGATGAGAATGTCAGTTTTGACAAAGAACACTGATCATTACTAAAATGCTCCAATTGAGGTGTTAGAATGTCAGAAACAAGCTTTCTGAGCTGAAAACAGCATTTATTTGACAAAGTGCATCAGTGAATGATGAGAATGTCAGTTTTGACAAAGAACACTGTTCATTACTAAAATGCTCTAATTGAGCTGTTAGAATGTCAGAAACAAGCTTTCTGAGCTGAGAACTGCATTTTGTGACAAAGTGAATCAGTGGATGATGAGAATGTCAGTTTTGACAAAGAACACTGATCATTACTAAAATGCTCTAATTGAGCTGTTAGAATGTCAGAAACAAGCTTTCTGAGCATAAAACTGCATTTTGTGACAAAGTGCATCAGTGGATGATGAGAATGTCAGTTTTGACAAAGAACACTGTTCATTACTAAAATGCTCTAATTGAGCTGTTAAAATATCAGAAACAAGCTTTCTGAGCTGAAAACTGCATTTTGTGACAAAAAGCATCAGTGGATGATGAGAATGTCAGTTTTGACAAAGAACACTGATCATTACTAAAATGCTCCAATTGAGCTGTTAGAATGTCAGAAACAAGCTTTCTGAGCTGAGAACTGCATTTTGTGACATAGTTCATCAGTGGATGATGAGAATGTCAGTTTTGACAAAGAACACTGTTCATTACTAAAATGCTCTAATTTAGCTGTTAGAATGTCAGAAACAAGCTTTCTGAGCTGAGAACCGCATTTTGTGACAAAGTTCATCAGTGGATGATGAGAATGTCAGTTTTGACAAAGAACACTGATCATTACTAACATGCTCCAATTGAGCTGTTAGAATGTCAGAAACAAGCTTTCTGAGCTGAGAACTGCATTTTGTGACATAGGTCATCAGTGGATGATGAGAATGTCAGTTTTGACAAAGAACACTGTTCATTACTAAAATGCTCTAATTGAGCTGTTAGAATGTCAGAAACAAGCTTTCTGAGCTGAAAACAGCATTTATTTGACAAAGTGCATCAGTGGATGATGAGAATGTCAGTTTTGACAAAGAACACTGTTCATTACTAAAATGCTCTAATTGAGCTGTTAGAATGTCAGAAACAAGCTTTCTGAGCTGAGAACTGCATTTTGTGACAAAGTGAATCAGTGGATGATGAGAATGTCAGTTTTGACAAAGAACACTGTTCATTACTAAAATGCTCTAATTGAGCTGTTAGAATGTCAGAAACAAGCTTTCTGAGCTGAGAACTGCATTTTGTGACAAAGTGAATCAGTGGATGATGAGAATGTCACTTTTGACAAAGAACACTGATCATTACTAAAATGCTCTAATTGAGCTGTTAGAATGTCAGAAACAAGCTTTCTGAGCATAAAACTGTATTTTGTGACAAAGTGCATCAGTGGATGATGAGAATGTCAGTTTTGACAAAGAACACTGTTCATTACTAAAATGCTCTAATTGAGCTGTTAAAATATCAGAAACAAGCTTTCTGAGCTGAAAACTGCATTTTGTGACAAAAAGCATCAGTGGATGATGAGAATGTCAGTTTTGACAAAGAACACTGATCATTACTAAAATGCTCCAATTGAGCTGTTAGAATGTCAGAAACAAGCTTTCTGAGCTGAGAACTGCATTTTGTGACATAGTTCATCAGTGGATGATGAGAATGTCAGTTTTGACAAAGAACACTGTTCATTACTAAAATGCTCTAATTGAGCTGTTAGAATGTCAGAAACAAGCTTTCTGAGCTGAAAACTGCATTTTGTGACAAAAAGCATCAGTGGATGATGAGAATGTCAGTTTTGACAAAGAACACTGTTCATCACTAAAATGCTCCAATTAAGCTGTTAGAATGTCAGAAACAAGCTTTCTGAGCTGAGAACTGCATTTTGTGACATAGTTCATCAGTGGATGATGAGAATGTCAGTTTTGACAAAGAACACTGTTCATAACTAAAATGCTCTAATTGAGCTGTTAGAATGTCAGAAACAAGCTTTCTGAGCTGAGAACTGCATTTTGTGACATAGTTCATCAGTGGATGATGAGAATGTCAGTTTTGACAAAGAACACTGTTCATTACTAAAATGCTCTAATTGAGCTGTTAGAATGTCAGAAAGAAGCTTTCTGAGCTGAGAACTGCATTTTGTGACAAAGTGAATCAGTGGATGATGAGAATGTCACTTTTGACAAAGAACACTGATCATTACTAAAATGCTCTAATTGAGCTGTTAGAATGTCAGAAATAAGCTTTCTGAGCATAAAACTGCATTTTGTGACAAAGTGCATCAGTGGATGATGAGAATGTCAGTTTTGACAAAGAACACTGTTCATTACTAAAATGCTCTAATTGAGCTGTTAGAATGTCAGAAACAAGCTTTCTGAGCTGAGAACTGCATTTTGTGACATAGTTCATCAGTGGATGATGAGAATGTCAGTTTTGACAAAGAACACTGTTCATTACTAAAATGCTCTAATTGAGCTGTTAGAATGTCAGAAACAAGCTTTCTGAGCTGAGAACTGCATTTTGTGAAATAGTTCATCAGTGGATGATGAGAATGTCAGTTTTGACAATAACACTGTTCATTACTAAAATGCTCTAATTGAGCTGTTAGAATGTCAGAAACAAGCTTTCTGAGCTGAGAACTGCATTTTGTGACATAGTTCATCAGTGGATGATGAGAATGTCAGTTTTGACAAAGAACACTGTTCATTACTAAAATGCTCTAATTGAGCTGTTAGAATGTCAGAAACAAGCTTTCTGAGCTGAAAACTGCATTTTGTGACAAAAAGCATCAGTGAATGATGAGAATGTCAGTTTTGACAAAGAACACTGTTCATCACTAAAATGCTCCAATTAAGCTGTTAGAATGTCAGAAACAAGCTTTCTGAGCTGAGAACTGCATTTTGTGACATAGTTCATCAGTGGATGATGAGAATGTCAGTTTTGACAAAGAACACTGTTCATAACTAAAATGCTCTAATTGAGCTGTTAGAATGTCAGAAACAAGCTTTCTGAGCTGAGAACTGCATTTTGTGACATAGTTCATCAGTGGATGATGAGAATGTCAGTTTTGACAAAGAACACTGTTCATTACTAAAATGCTCTAATTGAGCTGTTAGAATGTCAGAAACAAGCTTTCTGAGCTGAGAACTGCATTTTGTGACAAAGTGAATCAGTGGATGATGAGAATGTCACTTTTGACAAAGAACACTGATCATTACTAAAATGCTCTAATTGAGCTGTTAGAATGTCAGAAATAAGCTTTCTGAGCATAAAACTGCATTTTGTGACAAAGTGCATCAGTGGATGATGAGAATGTCAGTTTTGACAAAGAACACTGTTCATTACTAAAATGCTCTAATTGAGCTGTTAAAATATCAGAAACAAGCTTTCTGAGCTGAAAACTGCATTATGTGACAAAAAGCATCAGTGTATGATGAGAATGTCAGTTTTGACAAAGAACACTGATCATTACTAAAATGCTCCAATTGAGCTGTTAGAATGTCAGAAACAAGCTTTCTGAGCTGAGAACTGCATTTTGTGACATAGTTCATCAGTGGATGATGAGAATGTCAGTTTTGACAAAGAACACTGTTCATTACTAAAATGCTCTAATTGAGCTGTTAGAATGTCAGAAACAAGCTTTCTGAGCTGAAAACTGCATTTTGTGACAAAGTGAATCAGTGGATGATGAGAATGTCAGTTTTGACAAAGAACACTGTTCATCACTAAAATGCTCCAATTAAGCTGTTAGAATGTCAGAAACAAGCTTTCTGAGCTGAAAACTGCATTTTGTGACAAAAAGCATCAGTGAATGATGAGAATGTCAGTTTTGACAAAGAACACTGTTCATCACTAAAATGCTCCAATTAAGCTGTTAGAATGTCAGAAACAAGCTTTCTGAGCTGAGAACTGCATTTTGTGACATAGTTCATCAGTGGATGATGAGAATGTCAGTTTTGACAAAGAACACTGTTCATAACTAAAATGCTCTAATTGAGCTGTTAGAATGTCAGAAACAAGCTTTCTGAGCTGAGAACTGCATTTTGTGACATAGTTCATCAGTGGATGATGAGAATGTCAGTTTTGACAAAGAACACTTTTCATTACTAAAATGCTCTAATTGAGCTGTTAGAATGTCAGAAACAAGCTTTCTGAGCTGAGAACTGCATTTTGTGACAAAGTGAATCAGTGGATGATGAGAATGTCACTTTTGACAAAGAACACTGATCATTACTAAAATGCTCTAATTGAGCTGTTAGAATGTCAGAAATAAGCTTTCTGAGCATAAAACTGCATTTTGTGACAAAGTGCATCAGTGGATGATGAGAATGTCAGTTTTGACAAAGAACACTGTTCATTACTAAAATGCTCTAATTGAGCTGTTAGAATGTCAGAAACAAGCTTTCTGAGCTGAGAACTGCATTTTGTGACATAGTTCATCAGTGGATGATGAGAATGTCAGTTTTGACAATAACACTGTTCATTACTAAAATGCTCTAATTGAGCTGTTAGAATGTCAGAAACAAGCTTTCTGAGCTGAGAACTGCATTTTGTGACATAGTTCATCAGTGGATGATGAGAATGTCAGTTTTGACAAAGAACACTGTTCATTACTAAAATGCTCTAATTGAGCTGTTAGAATGTCAGAAACAAGCTTTCTGAGCTGAGAACTGCATTTTGTGACAAAGTGAATCAGTGGATGATGAGATTGTCACTTTTGACAAAGAACACTGATCATTACTAAAATGCTCTAATTGAGCTGTTAGAATGTCAGAAACAAGCTTTCTGAGCTGAGAACTGCATTTTGTGACAAAGTGAATCAGTGGATGATGAGAATGTCACTTTTGACAAAGAACACTGATCATTACTAAAATGCTCTAATTGAGCTGTTAGAATGTCAGAAACAAGCTTTCTGAGCTGAGAACTGCATTTTGTGACAAAGTGAATCAGTGGATGATGAGAATGTCAGTTTTGAAAAAGAACACTGATCGTTACTAAAATGCTCTAATTGAGCTGTTAGAATGTCAGAAACAAGCTTTCTGAGCTGAGAACTGCATTTTGTGACAAAGTGAATCAGTGGATGATGAGAATGTCACTTTTGACAAAGAACACTGATCATTACTAAAATGCTCTAATTGAGCTGTTAGAATGTCAGAAACAAGCTTTCTGAGCTGAGAACTGCATTTTGTGACAAAGTGAATCAGTGGATGATGAGAATGTCAGTTTTGACAAAGAACACTGTTCATTACTGAAATGCTCCAATTGAGCTGTTAGAATGTCAGAAACAAGCTTTCTGAGCTGAAAACTGCATTTTGTGACAAAAAGCATCAGTGGATGATGAGAATGTCAGTTTTGACAAAGAACACTGTTCATCACTAAAATGCTCCAATTGAGCTATTAGAATGTCAGAAACAAGCTTTCTGAGCTGAGAACTGCATTTTGTGACATAGTTCATCAGTGGATGATGAGAATGTCAGTTTTGACAAAGAACACTGTTCATTACTAAAATGCTCTAATTGAGCTGTTAGAATGTCAGAAACAAGCTTTCTGAGCTGAAAACTGCATTTTGTGACAAAGTGAATCAGTGGATGATGAGAATGTCAGTTTTGACAAAGAACACTGTTCATTACTAAAATGCTCTAATTGAGCTGTTAGAATGTCAGAAACAAGCTTTCTGAGCTGAGAACTGCATTTTGTGACATAGTTCATCAGTGGATGATGAGAATGTCAGTTTTGACAAAGAACACTGTTCATTACTAAAATGCTCTAATTGAGCTGTTAGAATGTCAGAAACAAGCTTTCTGAGCTGAGAACTGCATTTTGTGACATAGTTCATCAGTGGATGATGAGAATGTCAGTTTTGACAAAGAACACTGTTCATTACTAAAATGCTCTAATTGAGCTGTTAGAATGTCAGAAACAAGCTTTCTGAGCTGAGAACTGCTTTTTGTGACATAGTTCATCAGTGGATGATGAGAATGTCAGTTTTGACAAAAAACACTGTTCATTACTAAAATGCTCTAATTGAGCTGTTAGAATGTCAGAAACAAGCTTTCTGAGCTGAGAACTGCATTTTGTGACAAAGTGAATCAGTGGATGATGATAATGTCACTTTTGACAAAGAACACTGATCATTACTAAAATGCTCTAATTGAGCTGTTAGAATGTCAGAAACAAGCTTTCTGAGCTGAGAACTGCATTTTGTGACAAAGTGAATCAGTGGATGATGAGAATGTCACTTTTGACAAAGAACACTGATCATTACTAAAATGCTCTAATTGAGCTGTTAGAATGTCAGAAACAAGCTTTCTGAGCTGAGAACTGCATTTTGTGACAAAGTGAATCAGTGGATGATGAGAATGTCAGTTTTGACAAAGAACACTGATCGTTACTAAAATGCTCTAATTGAGCTGTTAGAATGTCAGAAACAAGCTTTCTGAGCTGAGAACTGCATTTTGTGACATAGTTCATCAGTGGATGATGAGAATGTCAGTTTTGACAAAGAACACTGTTCATTACTAAAATGCTCTAATTGAGCTGTTAGAATGTCAGAAACAAGCTTTCTGAGCTGAAAACTGCATTTTGTGACAAAAAGCATCAGTGGATGATGAGAATGTCAGTTTTGACAAAGAACACTGTTCATCACTAAAATGCTCCAATTGAGCTGTTAGAATGTCAGAAACAAGCTTTCTGAGCTGAGAACTGCATTTTGTGACATAGTTCATCAGTGGATGATGAGAATGTCAGTTTTGACAAAGAACACTGTTCATTACTAAAATGCTCTAATTGAGCTGTTAGAATGTCAGAAACAAGCTTTCTGAGCTGAGAACTGCATTTTGTGACATAGTTCATCAGTGGATGATGAGAATGTCAGTTTTGACAAAGAACACTGTTCATTACTAAAATGCTCTAATTGAGCTGTTAGCATGTCAGAAACAAGCTTTCTGAGCTGAAAACTGCATTTTGTGACAAAGTTCATCAGTGGATGATGAGAATGTCAGTTTTGACAATGAACACTGATCATTACTAAAATGCTCTAATTGAGCTGTTAGAATGTCAGAAACAAGCTTTCTGAGCTGAGAACTGCATTTTGTGACATAGGTCATCAGTGGATGATGAGAATGTCAGTTTTGACAAAGAACACTGATCATTACTAAAATGCTCCAATTGAGGTGTTAGAATGTCAGAAACAAGCTTTCTGAGCTGAAAACAGCATTTATTTGACAAAGTGCATCAGTGAATGATGAGAATGTCAGTTTTGACAAAGAACACTGTTCATTACTAAAATGCTCTAATTGAGCTGTTAGAATGTCAGAAACAAGCTTTCTGAGCTGAGAACTGCATTTTGTGACAAAGTGAATCAGTGGATGATGAGAATGTCAGTTTTGACAAAGAACACTGATCATTACTAAAATGCTCTAATTGAGCTGTTAGAATGTCAGAAACAAGCTTTCTGAGCATAAAACTGCATTTTGTGACAAAGTGCATCAGTGGATGATGAGAATGTCAGTTTTGACAAAGAACACTGTTCATTACTAAAATGCTCTAATTGAGCTGTTAAAATATCAGAAACAAGCTTTCTGAGCTGAAAACTGCATTTTGTGACAAAAAGCATCAGTGGATGATGAGAATGTCAGTTTTGACAAAGAACACTGATCATTACTAAAATGCTCCAATTGAGCTGTTAGAATGTCAGAAACAAGCTTTCTGAGCTGAGAACTGCATTTTGTGACATAGTTCATCAGTGGATGATGAGAATGTCAGTTTTGACAAAGAACACTGTTCATTACTAAAATGCTCTAATTTAGCTGTTAGAATGTCAGAAACAAGCTTTCTGAGCTGAGAACCGCATTTTGTGACAAAGTTCATCAGTGGATGATGAGAATGTCAGTTTTGACAAAGAACACTGATCATTACTAACATGCTCCAATTGAGCTGTTAGAATGTCAGAAACAAGCTTTCTGAGCTGAGAACTGCATTTTGTGACATAGGTCATCAGTGGATGATGAGAATGTCAGTTTTGACAAAGAACACTGTTCATTACTAAAATGCTCTAATTGAGCTGTTAGAATGTCAGAAACAAGCTTTCTGAGCTGAAAACAGCATTTATTTGACAAAGTGCATCAGTGGATGATGAGAATGTCAGTTTTGACAAAGAACACTGTTCATTACTAAAATGCTCTAATTGAGCTGTTAGAATGTCAGAAACAAGCTTTCTGAGCTGAGAACTGCATTTTGTGACAAAGTGAATCAGTGGATGATGAGAATGTCAGTTTTGACAAAGAACACTGTTCATTACTAAAATGCTCTAATTGAGCTGTTAGAATGTCAGAAACAAGCTTTCTGAGCTGAGAACTGCATTTTGTGACAAAGTGAATCAGTGGATGATGAGAATGTCACTTTTGACAAAGAACACTGATCATTACTAAAATGCTCTAATTGAGCTGTTAGAATGTCAGAAACAAGCTTTCTGAGCATAAAACTGTATTTTGTGACAAAGTGCATCAGTGGATGATGAGAATGTCAGTTTTGACAAAGAACACTGTTCATTACTAAAATGCTCTAATTGAGCTGTTAAAATATCAGAAACAAGCTTTCTGAGCTGAAAACTGCATTTTGTGACAAAAAGCATCAGTGGATGATGAGAATGTCAGTTTTGACAAAGAACACTGATCATTACTAAAATGCTCCAATTGAGCTGTTAGAATGTCAGAAACAAGCTTTCTGAGCTGAGAACTGCATTTTGTGACATAGTTCATCAGTGGATGATGAGAATGTCAGTTTTGACAAAGAACACTGTTCATTACTAAAATGCTCTAATTGAGCTGTTAGAATGTCAGAAACAAGCTTTCTGAGCTGAAAACTGCATTTTGTGACAAAAAGCATCAGTGGATGATGAGAATGTCAGTTTTGACAAAGAACACTGTTCATCACTAAAATGCTCCAATTAAGCTGTTAGAATGTCAGAAACAAGCTTTCTGAGCTGAGAACTGCATTTTGTGACATAGTTCATCAGTGGATGATGAGAATGTCAGTTTTGACAAAGAACACTGTTCATAACTAAAATGCTCTAATTGAGCTGTTAGAATGTCAGAAACAAGCTTTCTGAGCTGAGAACTGCATTTTGTGACATAGTTCATCAGTGGATGATGAGAATGTCAGTTTTGACAAAGAACACTGTTCATTACTAAAATGCTCTAATTGAGCTGTTAGAATGTCAGAAAGAAGCTTTCTGAGCTGAGAACTGCATTTTGTGACAAAGTGAATCAGTGGATGATGAGAATGTCACTTTTGACAAAGAACACTGATCATTACTAAAATGCTCTAATTGAGCTGTTAGAATGTCAGAAATAAGCTTTCTGAGCATAAAACTGCATTTTGTGACAAAGTGCATCAGTGGATGATGAGAATGTCAGTTTTGACAAAGAACACTGTTCATTACTAAAATGCTCTAATTGAGCTGTTAGAATGTCAGAAACAAGCTTTCTGAGCTGAGAACTGCATTTTGTGACATAGTTCATCAGTGGATGATGAGAATGTCAGTTTTGACAAAGAACACTGTTCATTACTAAAATGCTCTAATTGAGCTGTTAGAATGTCAGAAACAAGCTTTCTGAGCTGAGAACTGCATTTTGTGAAATAGTTCATCAGTGGATGATGAGAATGTCAGTTTTGACAATAACACTGTTCATTACTAAAATGCTCTAATTGAGCTGTTAGAATGTCAGAAACAAGCTTTCTGAGCTGAGAACTGCATTTTGTGACATAGTTCATCAGTGGATGATGAGAATGTCAGTTTTGACAAAGAACACTGTTCATTACTAAAATGCTCTAATTGAGCTGTTAGAATGTCAGAAACAAGCTTTCTGAGCTGAAAACTGCATTTTGTGACAAAAAGCATCAGTGAATGATGAGAATGTCAGTTTTGACAAAGAACACTGTTCATCACTAAAATGCTCCAATTAAGCTGTTAGAATGTCAGAAACAAGCTTTCTGAGCTGAGAACTGCATTTTGTGACATAGTTCATCAGTGGATGATGAGAATGTCAGTTTTGACAAAGAACACTGTTCATAACTAAAATGCTCTAATTGAGCTGTTAGAATGTCAGAAACAAGCTTTCTGAGCTGAGAACTGCATTTTGTGACATAGTTCATCAGTGGATGATGAGAATGTCAGTTTTGACAAAGAACACTGTTCATTACTAAAATGCTCTAATTGAGCTGTTAGAATGTCAGAAACAAGCTTTCTGAGCTGAGAACTGCATTTTGTGACAAAGTGAATCAGTGGATGATGAGAATGTCACTTTTGACAAAGAACACTGATCATTACTAAAATGCTCTAATTGAGCTGTTAGAATGTCAGAAATAAGCTTTCTGAGCATAAAACTGCATTTTGTGACAAAGTGCATCAGTGGATGATGAGAATGTCAGTTTTGACAAAGAACACTGTTCATTACTAAAATGCTCTAATTGAGCTGTTAAAATATCAGAAACAAGCTTTCTGAGCTGAAAACTGCATTATGTGACAAAAAGCATCAGTGTATGATGAGAATGTCAGTTTTGACAAAGAACACTGATCATTACTAAAATGCTCCAATTGAGCTGTTAGAATGTCAGAAACAAGCTTTCTGAGCTGAGAACTGCATTTTGTGACATAGTTCATCAGTGGATGATGAGAATGTCAGTTTTGACAAAGAACACTGTTCATTACTAAAATGCTCTAATTGAGCTGTTAGAATGTCAGAAACAAGCTTTCTGAGCTGAAAACTGCATTTTGTGACAAAGTGAATCAGTGGATGATGAGAATGTCAGTTTTGACAAAGAACACTGTTCATCACTAAAATGCTCCAATTAAGCTGTTAGAATGTCAGAAACAAGCTTTCTGAGCTGAAAACTGCATTTTGTGACAAAAAGCATCAGTGAATGATGAGAATGTCAGTTTTGACAAAGAACACTGTTCATCACTAAAATGCTCCAATTAAGCTGTTAGAATGTCAGAAACAAGCTTTCTGAGCTGAGAACTGCATTTTGTGACATAGTTCATCAGTGGATGATGAGAATGTCAGTTTTGACAAAGAACACTGTTCATAACTAAAATGCTCTAATTGAGCTGTTAGAATGTCAGAAACAAGCTTTCTGAGCTGAGAACTGCATTTTGTGACATAGTTCATCAGTGGATGATGAGAATGTCAGTTTTGACAAAGAACACTGTTCATTACTAAAATGCTCTAATTGAGCTGTTAGAATGTCAGAAACAAGCTTTCTGAGCTGAGAACTGCATTTTGTGACAAAGTGAATCAGTGGATGATGAGAATGTCACTTTTGACAAAGAACACTGATCATTACTAAAATGCTCTAATTGAGCTGTTAGAATGTCAGAAATAAGCTTTCTGAGCATAAAACTGCATTTTGTGACAAAGTGCATCAGTGGATGATGAGAATGTCAGTTTTGACAAAGAACACTGTTCATTACTAAAATGCTCTAATTGAGCTGTTAGAATGTCAGAAACAAGCTTTCTGAGCTGAGAACTGCATTTTGTGACATAGTTCATCAGTGGATGATGAGAATGTCAGTTTTGACAATAACACTGTTCATTACTAAAATGCTCTAATTGAGCTGTTAGAATGTCAGAAACAAGCTTTCTGAGCTGAGAACTGCATTTTGTGACATAGTTCATCAGTGGATGATGAGAATGTCAGTTTTGACAAAGAACACTGTTCATTACTAAAATGCTCTAATTGAGCTGT
Source organism: Barbatula barbatula (assembly GCF_947034865.1). Lineage (NCBI taxonomy): Eukaryota > Metazoa > Chordata > Actinopteri > Cypriniformes > Nemacheilidae > Barbatula > Barbatula barbatula. The sequence continues at coordinate 3,612,376 of NC_136786.1, forward strand.
TAGAATGTCAGAAACAAGCTTTCTGAGCTGAGAACTGCATTTTGTGACAAAGTGAATCAGTGGATGATGAGATTGTCACTTTTGACAAAGAACACTGATCATTACTAAAATGCTCTAATTGAGCTGTTAGAATGTCAGAAACAAGCTTTCTGAGCTGAGAACTGCATTTTGTGACAAAGTGAATCAGTGGATGATGAGAATGTCACTTTTGACAAAGAACACTGATCATTACTAAAATGCTCTAATTGAGCTGTTAGAATGTCAGAAACAAGCTTTCTGAGCTGAGAACTGCATTTTGTGACAAAGTGAATCAGTGGATGATGAGAATGTCAGTTTTGAAAAAGAACACTGATCGTTACTAAAATGCTCTAATTGAGCTGTTAGAATGTCAGAAACAAGCTTTCTGAGCTGAGAACTGCATTTTGTGACAAAGTGAATCAGTGGATGATGAGAATGTCACTTTTGACAAAGAACACTGATCATTACTAAAATGCTCTAATTGAGCTGTTAGAATGTCAGAAACAAGCTTTCTGAGCTGAGAACTGCATTTTGTGACAAAGTGAATCAGTGGATGATGAGAATGTCAGTTTTGACAAAGAACACTGTTCATTACTGAAATGCTCCAATTGAGCTGTTAGAATGTCAGAAACAAGCTTTCTGAGCTGAAAACTGCATTTTGTGACAAAAAGCATCAGTGGATGATGAGAATGTCAGTTTTGACAAAGAACACTGTTCATCACTAAAATGCTCCAATTGAGCTATTAGAATGTCAGAAACAAGCTTTCTGAGCTGAGAACTGCATTTTGTGACATAGTTCATCAGTGGATGATGAGAATGTCAGTTTTGACAAAGAACACTGTTCATTACTAAAATGCTCTAATTGAGCTGTTAGAATGTCAGAAACAAGCTTTCTGAGCTGAAAACTGCATTTTGTGACAAAGTGAATCAGTGGATGATGAGAATGTCAGTTTTGACAAAGAACACTGTTCATTACTAAAATGCTCTAATTGAGCTGTTAGAATGTCAGAAACAAGCTTTCTGAGCTGAGAACTGCATTTTGTGACATAGTTCATCAGTGGATGATGAGAATGTCAGTTTTGACAAAGAACACTGTTCATTACTAAAATGCTCTAATTGAGCTGTTAGAATGTCAGAAACAAGCTTTCTGAGCTGAGAACTGCATTTTGTGACATAGTTCATCAGTGGATGATGAGAATGTCAGTTTTGACAAAGAACACTGTTCATTACTAAAATGCTCTAATTGAGCTGTTAGAATGTCAGAAACAAGCTTTCTGAGCTGAGAACTGCTTTTTGTGACATAGTTCATCAGTGGATGATGAGAATGTCAGTTTTGACAAAAAACACTGTTCATTACTAAAATGCTCTAATTGAGCTGTTAGAATGTCAGAAACAAGCTTTCTGAGCTGAGAACTGCATTTTGTGACAAAGTGAATCAGTGGATGATGATAATGTCACTTTTGACAAAGAACACTGATCATTACTAAAATGCTCTAATTGAGCTGTTAGAATGTCAGAAACAAGCTTTCTGAGCTGAGAACTGCATTTTGTGACAAAGTGAATCAGTGGATGATGAGAATGTCACTTTTGACAAAGAACACTGATCATTACTAAAATGCTCTAATTGAGCTGTTAGAATGTCAGAAACAAGCTTTCTGAGCTGAGAACTGCATTTTGTGACAAAGTGAATCAGTGGATGATGAGAATGTCAGTTTTGACAAAGAACACTGATCGTTACTAAAATGCTCTAATTGAGCTGTTAGAATGTCAGAAACAAGCTTTCTGAGCTGAGAACTGCATTTTGTGACATAGTTCATCAGTGGATGATGAGAATGTCAGTTTTGACAAAGAACACTGTTCATTACTAAAATGCTCTAATTGAGCTGTTAGAATGTCAGAAACAAGCTTTCTGAGCTGAAAACTGCATTTTGTGACAAAAAGCATCAGTGGATGATGAGAATGTCAGTTTTGACAAAGAACACTGTTCATCACTAAAATGCTCCAATTGAGCTGTTAGAATGTCAGAAACAAGCTTTCTGAGCTGAGAACTGCATTTTGTGACATAGTTCATCAGTGGATGATGAGAATGTCAGTTTTGACAAAGAACACTGTTCATTACTAAAATGCTCTAATTGAGCTGTTAGAATGTCAGAAACAAGCTTTCTGAGCTGAGAACTGCATTTTGTGACATAGTTCATCAGTGGATGATGAGAATGTCAGTTTTGACAAAGAACACTGTTCATTACTAAAATGCTCTAATTGAGCTGTTAGAATGTCAGAAACAAGCTTTCTGAGCTGAGAACTGCATTTTGTGACAAAGTGAATCAGTGGATGATGAGAATGTCACTTTTGACAAAGAACACTGATCATTACTAAAATGCTCTAATTGAGCTGTTAGAATGTCAGAAACAAGCTTTCTGAGCATAAAACTGCATTTTGTGACAAAGTGCATCAGTGGATGATGAGAATGTCAGTTTTGACAAAGAACACTGTTCATTACTAAAATGCTCTAATTGAGCTGTTAAAATATCAGAAACAAGCTTTCTGAGCTGAAAACTGCATTATGTGACAAAAAGCATCAGTGTATGATGAGAATGTCAGTTTTGACAAAGAACACTGATCATTACTAAAATGCTCCAATTGAGCTGTTAGAATGTCAGAAACAAGCTTTCTGAGCTGAGAACTGCATTTTGTGACATAGTTCATCAGTGGATGATGAGAATGTCAGTTTTGACAAAGAACACTGTTCATTACTAAAATGCTCTAATTGAGCTGTTAGAATGTCAGAAACAAGCTTTCTGAGCTGAAAACTGCATTTTGTGACAAAGTGAATCAGTGGATGATGAGAATGTCAGTTTTGACAAAGAACACTGTTCATTACTAAAATGCTCTAATTGAGCTGTTAGCATGTCAGAAACAAGCTTTCTGAGCTGAGAACTGCATTTTGTGACATAGTTCATCAGTGGATGATGAGAATGTCAGTTTTGACAAAGAACACTGTTCATTACTAAAATGCTCTAATTGAGCTGTTAGAATGTCAGAAACAAGCTTTCTGAGCTGAAAACTGCATTTTGTGACAAAGTGAATCAGTGGATGATGAGAATGTCAGTTTTGACAAAGAACACTGTTCATTACTAAAATGCTCTAATTGAGCTGTTAGAATGTCAGAAACAAGCTTTCTGAGCTGAGAACTGCATTTTGTGACATAGTTCATCAGTGGATGATGAGAATGTCAGTTTTGACAAAGAACACTGTTCATTACTAAAATGCTCTAATTGAGCTGTTAGAATGTCAGAAACAAGCTTTCTGAGCTGAGAACTGCATTTTGTGACAAAGTGAATCAGTGGATGATGAGAATGTCACTTTTGACAAAGAACACTGATCATTACTAAAATGCTCTAATTGAGCTGTTAGAATGTCAGAAACAAGCTTTCTGAGCTGAGAACTGCATTTTGTGACAAAGTGAATCAGTGGATGATGAGAATGTCAGTTTTGACAAAGAACACTGATCGTTACTAAAATGCTCTAATTGAGCTGTTAGAATGTCAGAAACAAGCTTTCTGAGCTGAGAACTGCATTTTGTGACAAAGTGAATCAGTGGATGATGAGAATGTCACTTTTGACAAAGAACACTGATCATTACTAAAATGCTCTAATTGAGCTGTTAGAATGTCAGAAACAAGCTTTCTGAGCTGAGAACTGCATTTTGTGACAAAGTGAATCAGTGGATGATGAGAATGTCAGTTTTGACAAAGAACACTGTTCATTACTGAAATGCTCCAATTGAGCTGTTAGAATGTCAGAAACAAGCTTTCTGAGCTGAAAACTGCATTTTGTGACAAAAAGCATCAGTGGATGATGAGAATGTCAGTTTTGACAAAGAACACTGTTCATCACTAAAATGCTCCAATTGAGCTGTTAGAATGTCAGAAACAAGCTTTCTGAGCTGAGAACTGCATTTTGTGACATAGTTCATCAGTGGATGATGAGAATGTCAGTTTTGACAAAGAACACTGTTCATTACTAAAATGCTCTAATTGAGCTGTTAGAATGTCAGAAACAAGCTTTCTGAGCTGAGAACTGCATTTTGTGACAAAGTGAATCAGTGGATGATGAGAATGTCACTTTTGACAAAGAACACTGATCATTACTAAAATGCTCTAATTGAGCTGTTAGAATATCAGAAACAAGCTTTCTGAGCTGAGAACTGCATTTTGTGACAAAGTGAATCAGTGGATGATGAGAATGTCAGTTTTGACAAAGAACACTGTTCATTACTAAAATGCTCTAATTGAGCTGTTAGAATGTCAGAAACAAGCTTTCTGAGCTGAAAACTGCATTATGTGACAAAAAGCATCAGTGTATGATGAGAATGTCAGTTTTGACAAAGAACACTGATCATTACTAAAATGCTCCAATTGAGCTGTTAGAATGTCAGAAACAAGCTTTCTGAGCTGAGAACTGCATTTTGTAACATAGTTCATCAGTGGATGATGAGAATGTCAGTTTTGACAAAGAACACTGTTCATTACTAAAATGCTCTAATTGAGCTGTTAGAATGTCAGAAACAAGCTTTCTGAGCTGAGAACTGCATTTTGTGACATAGTTCATCAGTGGATGATGAGAATGTCAGTTTTGACAAAGAACACTGTTCATTACTAAAATGCTCTAATTGAGCTGTTAGAATGTCAGAAACAAGCTTTCTGAGCTGAGAACTGCATTTTGTGACAAAGTGAATCAGTGGATGATGAGAATGTCACTTTTGACAAAGAACACTGATCATTACTAAAATGCTCTAATTGAGCTGTTAGAATGTCAGAAACAAGCTTTCTGAGCATAAAACTGCATTTTGTGACAAAGTGCATCAGTGGATGATGAGAATGTCAGTTTTGACAAAGAACACTGTTCATTACTAAAATGCTCTAATTTAGCTGTTAAAATATCAGAAACAAGCTTTCTGAGCTGAAAACTGCATTATGTGACAAAAAGCATCAGTGTATGATGAGAATGTCAGTTTTGACAAAGAACACTGATCATTACTAAAATGCTCCAATTGAGCTGTTAGAATGTCAGAAACAAGCTTTCTGAGCTGAGAACTGCATTTTGTGACATAGTTCATCAGTGGATGATGAGAATGTCAGTTTTGACAAAGAACACTGTTCATTACTAAAATGCTCTAATTGAGCTGTTAGAATGTCAGAAACAAGCTTTCTGAGCTGAAAACTGCATTTTGTGACAAAGTGAATCAGTGGATGATGAGAATGTCAGTTTTGACAAAGAACACTGTTCATTACTAAAATGCTCTAATTGAGCTGTTAGCATGTCAGAAACAAGCTTTCTGAGCTGAGAACTGCATTTTGTGACATAGTTCATCAGTGGATGATGAGAATGTCAGTTTTGACAAAGAACACTGTTCATTACTAAAATGCTCTAATTGAGCTGTTAGAATGTCAGAAACAAGCTTTCTGAGCTGAAAACTGCATTTTGTGACAAAGTGAATCAGTGGATGATGAGAATGTCAGTTTTGACAAAGAACACTGTTCATTACTAAAATGCTCTAATTGAGCTGTTAGAATGTCAGAAACAAGCTTTCTGAGCTGAGAACTGCATTTTGTGACATAGTTCATCAGTGGATGATGAGAATGTCAGTTTTGACAAAGAACACTGTTCATTACTAAAATGCTCTAATTGAGCTGTTAGAATGTCAGAAACAAGCTTTCTGAGCTGAGAACTGCATTTTGTGACAAAGTGAATCAGTGGATGATGAGAATGTCACTTTTGACAAAGAACACTGATCATTACTAAAATGCTCTAATTGAGCTGTTAGAATGTCAGAAACAAGCTTTCTGAGCTGAGAACTGCATTTTGTGACAAAGTGAATCAGTGGATGATGAGAATGTCAGTTTTGACAAAGAACACTGATCGTTACTAAAATGCTCTAATTGAGCTGTTAGAATGTCAGAAACAAGCTTTCTGAGCTGAGAACTGCATTTTGTGACAAAGTGAATCAGTGGATGATGAGAATGTCAGTTTTGACAAAGAACACTGTTCATTACTAAAATGCTCTAATTGAGCTGTTAGAATGTCAGAAACAAGCTTTCTGAGCTGAGAACTGCATTTTGTGACAAAGTGAATCAGTGGATGATGAGAATGTCAGTTTTGACAAAGAACACTGTTCATTACTGAAATGCTCCAATTGAGCTGTTAGAATGTCAGAAACAAGCTTTCTGAGCTGAAAACTGCATTTTGTGACAAAAAGCATCAGTGGATGATGAGAATGTCAGTTTTGACAAAGAACACTGTTCATCACTAAAATGCTCCAATTGAGCTGTTAGAATGTCAGAAACAAGCTTTCTGAGCTGAGAACTGCATTTTGTGACATAGTTCATCAGTGGATGATGAGAATGTCAGTTTTGACAAAGAACACTGATCATTACTAAAATGCTCTAATTGAGCTGTTAGAATGTCAGAAACAAGCTTTCTGAGCTGAGAACTGCATTTTGTGACATAGTTCATCAGTGGATGATGAGAATGTCAGTTTTGACAAAGAACACTGTTCATTACTAAAATGCTCTAATTGAGCTGTTAGAATGTCAGAAACAAGCTTTCTGAGCTGAGAACTGCATTTTGTGACAAAGTGAATCAGTGGATGATGAGAATGTCAGTTTTGAAAAAGAACACTGATCGTTACTAAAATGCTCTAATTGAGCTGTTAGAATGTCAGAAACAAGCTTTCTGAGCTGAGAACTGCATTTTGTGACAAAGTGAATCAGTGGATGATGAGAATGTCACTTTTGACAAAGAACACTGATCATTACTAAAATGCTATAATTGAGCTGTTAGAATGTCAGAAACAAGCTTTCTGAGCTGAGAACTGCATTTTGTGACAAAGTGAATCAGTGGATGATGAGAATGTCAGTTTTGACAAAGAACACTGTTCATTACTGAAATGCTCCAATTGAGCTGTTAGAATGTCAGAAACAAGCTTTCTGAGCTGAAAACTGCATTTTGTGACAAAAAGCATCAGTGGATGATGACAATGTCAGTTTTGACAAAGAACACTGTTCATCACTAAAATGCTCCAATTGAGCTGTTAGAATGTCAGAAACAAGCTTTCTGAGCTGAGAACTGCATTTTGTGACATAGTTCATCAGTGGATGATGAGAATGTCAGTTTTGACAAAGAACACTGTTCATTACTAAAATGCTCTAATTGAGCTGTTAGAATGTCAGAAACAAGCTTTCTGAGCTGAAAACTGCATTTTGTGACAAAGTGAATCAGTGGATGATGAGAATGTCAGTTTTGACAAAGAACACTGTTCATTACTAAAATGCTCTAATTGAGCTGTTAGAATGTCAGAAACAAGCTTTCTGAGCTGAGAACTGCATTTTGTGACATAGTTCATCAGTGGATGATGAGAATGTCAGTTTTGACAAAGAACACTGTTCATTACTAAAATGCTCTAATTGAGCTGTTAGAATGTCAGAAACAAGCTTTCTGAGCTGAGAACTGCATTTTGTGACAAAGTGAATCAGTGGATGATGAGAATGTCACTTTTGACAAAGAACACTGATCATTACTAAAATGCTCTAATTGAGCTGTTAGAATGTCAGAAACAAGCTTTCTGAGCATAAAACTGCATTTTGTGACAAAGTGCATCAGTGGATGATGAGAATGTCAGTTTTGACAAAGAACACTGTTCATTACTAAAATGCTCTAATTGAGCTGTTAGAATGTCAGAAACAAGCTTTCTGAGCTGAGAACTTCATTTTGTGACAAAGTGAATCAGTGGATGATGAGAATGTCACTTTTGACAAAGAAAACTAATCATTACTAAAATGCTCTAATTGAGCTGTTAGAATGTCAGAAACTAGCTTTCTGAGCTGAGAACTGCATTTTGTGACAAAGTGAATCAGTGGATGATGAGAATGTCAGTTTTGACAAAGAACACTGTTCATTACTAAAATGCTCTAATTGAGCTGTTAGAATGTCAGAAACAAGCTTTCTGAGCTGAGAACTGCATTTTGTGACATAGTTCATCAGTGGATGATGAGAATGTCAGTTTTGACAAAGAACACTGTTCATTACTAAAATGCTCTAATTGAGCTGTTAGAATGTCAGAAACAAGCTTTCTGAGCTGAGAACTGCATTTTGTGACAAAGTGAATCAGTGGATGATGAGAATGTCAGTTTTGACAAAGAACACTGATCGTTACTAAAATGCTCTAATTGAGCTGTTAGAATGTCAGAAACAAGCTTTCTGAGCTGAGAACTGCATTTTGTGACATAGTGAATCAGTGGATGATGAGAATGTCACTTTTGACAAAGAACACTGATCATTACTAAAATGCTCTAATTGAGCTGTTAGAATGTCAGAAACAAGCTTTCTGAGCTGAGAACTGCATTTTGTGACAAAGTGAATCAGTGGATGATGAGAATGTCAGTTTTGACAAAGAACACTGATCGTTACTAAAATGCTCTAATTGAGCTGTTAGAATGTCAGAAACAAGCTTTCTGAGCTGAGAACTGCATTTTGTGACAAAGTGAATCAGTGGATGATGAGAATGTCACTTTTGACAAAGAACACTGATCATTACTAAAATGCTCTAATTGAGCTGTTAGAATGTCAGAAACAAGCTTTCTGAGCTGAGAACTGCATTTTGTGACAAAGTGAATCAGTGGATGATGAGAATGTCAGTTTTGACAAAGAACACTGTTCATTACTGAAATGCTCCAATTGAGCTGTTAGAATGTCAGAAACAAGCTATCTGAGCTGAAAACTGCATTTTGTGACAAAAAGCATCAGTGGATGATGAGAATGTCAGTTTTGACAAAGAACACTGTTCATCACTAAAATGCTCCAATTGAGCTGTTAGAATGTCAGAAACAAGCTTTCTGAGCTGAGAACTGCATTTTGTGACATAGTTCATCAGTGGATGATGAGAATGTCAGTTTTGACAAAGAACACTGATCATTACTAAAATGCTCTAATTGAGCTGTTAGAATGTCAGAAACAAGCTTTCTGAGCTGAGAACTGCATTTTGTGACATAGTTCATCAGTGGATGATGAGAATGTCAGTTTTGACAAAGAACACTGTTCATTACTAAAATGCTCTAATTGAGCTGTTAGAATGTCAGAAACAAGCTTTCTGAGCTGAGAACTGCATTTTGTGACAAAGTGAATCAGTGGATGATGAGAATGTCAGTTTTGAAAAAGAACACTGATCGTTACTAAAATGCTCTAATTGAGCTGTTAGAATGTCAGAAACAAGCTTTCTGAGCTGAGAACTGCATTTTGTGACAAAGTGAATCAGTGGATGATGAGAATGTCACTTTTGACAAAGAACACTGATCATTACTAAAATGCTATAATTGAGCTGTTAGAATGTCAGAAACAAGCTTTCTGAGCTGAGAACTGCATTTTGTGACAAAGTGAATCAGTGGATGATGAGAATGTCAGTTTTGACAAAGAACACTGTTCATTACTGAAATGCTCCAATTGAGCTGTTAGAATGTCAGAAACAAGCTTTCTGAGCTGAAAACTGCATTTTGTGACAAAAAGCATCAGTGGATGATGACAATGTCAGTTTTGACAAAGAACACTGTTCATCACTAAAATGCTCCAATTGAGCTGTTAGAATGTCAGAAACAAGCTTTCTGAGCTGAGAACTGCATTTTGTGACATAGTTCATCAGTGGATGATGAGAATGTCAGTTTTGACAAAGAACACTGTTCATTACTAAAATGCTCTAATTGAGCTGTTAGAATGTCAGAAACAAGCTTTCTGAGCTGAAAACTGCATTTTGTGACAAAGTGAATCAGTGGATGATGAGAATGTCAGTTTTGACAAAGAACACTGTTCATTACTAAAATGCTCTAATTGAGCTGTTAGAATGTCAGAAACAAGCTTTCTGAGCTGAGAACTGCATTTTGTGACATAGTTCATCAGTGGATGATGAGAATGTCAGTTTTGACAAAGAACACTGTTCATTACTAAAATGCTCTAATTGAGCTGTTAGAATGTCAGAAACAAGCTGTCTGAGCTGAGAACTGCATTTTGTGACAAAGTGAATCAGTGGATGATGAGAATGTCACTTTTGACAAAGAACACTGATCATTACTAAAATGCTCTAATTGAGCTGTTAGAATGTCAGAAACAAGCTTTCTGAGCATAAAACTGCATTTTGTGACAAAGTGCATCAGTGGATGATGAGAATGTCAGTTTTGACAAAGAACACTGTTCATTACTAAAATGCTCTAATTGAGCTGTTAGAATGTCAGAAACAAGCTTTCTGAGCTGAGAACTGCATTTTGTGACAAAGTGAATCAGTGGATGATGAGAATGTCACTTTTGACAAAGAAAACTAATCATTACTAAAATGCTCTAATTGAGCTGTTAGAATGTCAGAAACTAGCTTTCTGAGCTGAGAACTGCATTTTGTGACAAAGTGAATCAGTGGATGATGAGAATGTCAGTTTTGACAAAGAACACTGTTCATTACTAAAATGCTCTAATTGAGCTGTTAGAATGTCAGAAACAAGCTTTCTGAGCTGAGAACTGCATTTTCTGACATAGTTCATCAGTGGATGATGAGAATGTCAGTTTTGACAAAGAACACTGTTCATTACTAAAATGCTCTAATTGAGCTGTTAGAATGTCAGAAACAAGCTTTCTGAGCTGAGAACTGCATTTTGTGACATAGTTCATCAGTGGATGATGAGAATGTCAGTTTTGACAAAGAACACTGTTCATTACTAAAATGCTCTAATTGAGCTGTTAGAATGTCAGAAACAAGCTTTCTGAGCTGAGAACTGCATTTTGTGACAAAGTGAATCAGTGGATGATGAGAATGTCAGTTTTGACAAAGAACACTGATCGTTACTAAAATGCTCTAATTGAGCTGTTAGAATGTCAGAAACAAGCTTTCTGAGCTGAGAACTGCATTTTGTGACATAGTTCATCAGTGGATGATGAGAATGTCAGTTTTGACAAAGAACACTGTTCATTACTAAAATGCTCTAATTGAGCTGTTAGAATGTCAGAAACAAGCTTTCTGAGCTGAAAACTGCATTTTGTGACAAAACGCATCAGTGGATGATGAGAATGTCAGTTTTGACAAAGAACACTGTTCATCACTAAAATGCTCCAATTGAGCTGTTAGAATGTCAGAAACAAGCTTTCTGAGCTGAGAACTGCATTTTGTGACATAGTTCATCAGTGGATGATGAGAATGTCAGTTTTGACAAAGAACACTGTTCATTACTAAAATGCTCTAATTGAGCTGTTAGAATGTCAGAAACAAGCTTTCTGAGCTGAGAACTGCATTTTGTGACATAGTTCATCAGTGGATGATGAGAATGTCAGTTTTGACAAAGAACACTGTTCATTACTAAAATGCTCTAATTGAGCTGTTAGAATGTCAGAAACAAGCTTTCTGAGCTGAGAACTGCATTTTGTGACAAAGTGAATCAGTGGATGATGAGAATGTCACTTTTGACAAAGAACACTGATCATTACTAAAATGCTCTAATTGAGCTGTTAGAATGTCAGAAACAAGCTTTCTGAGCATAAAACTGCATTTTGTGACAAAGTGCATCAGTGGATGATGAGAATGTCAGTTTTGACAAAGAACACTGTTCATTACTAAAATGCTCTAATTGAGCTGTTAAAATATCAGAAACAAGCTTTCTGAGCTGAAAACTGCATTATGTGACAAAAAGCATCAGTGTATGATGAGAATGTCAGTTTTGACAAAGAACACTGATCATTACTAAAATGCTCTAATTGAGCTGTTAGAATGTCAGAAACTAGCTTTCTGAGCTGAGAACTGCATTTTGTGACAAAGTGAATCAGTGGATGATGAGAATGTCAGTTTTGACAAAGAACACTGTTCATTACTAAAATGCTCTAATTGAGCTGTTAGAATGTCAGAAACAAGCTTTCTGAGCTGAGAACTGCATTTTGTGACATAGTTCATCAGTGGATGATGAGAATGTCAGTTTTGACAAAGAACACTGTTCATTACTAAAATGCTCTAATTGAGCTGTTAGAATGTCAGAAACAAGCTTTCTGAGCTGAGAACTGCATTTTGTGACAAAGTGAATCAGTGGATGATGAGAATGTCAGTTTTGACAAAGAACACTGATCGTTACTAAAATGCTCTAATTGAGCTGTTAGAATGTCAGAAACAAGCTTTCTGAGCTGAGAACTGCATTTTGTGACATAGTGAATCAGTGGATGATGAGAATGTCACTTTTGACAAAGAACACTGATCATTACTAAAATGCTCTAATTGAGCTGTTAGAATGTCAGAAACAAGCTTTCTGAGCTGAGAACTGCATTTTGTGACAAAGTGAATCAGTGGATGATGAGAATGTCAGTTTTGACAAAGAACACTGATCGTTACTAAAATGCTCTAATTGAGCTGTTAGAATGTCAGAAACAAGCTTTCTGAGCTGAGAACTGCATTTTGTGGCAAAGTGAATCAGTGGATGATGAGAATGTCACTTTTGACAAAGAACACTGATCATTACTAAAATGCTCTAATTGAGCTGTTAGAATGTCAGAAACAAGCTTTCTGAGCTGAGAACTGCATTTTGTGACAAAGTGAATCAGTGGATGATGAGAATGTCAGTTTTGACAAAGAACACTGTTCATTACTGAAATGCTCCAATTGAGCTGTTAGAATGTCAGAAACAAGCTATCTGAGCTGAAAACTGCATTTTGTGACAAAAAGCATCAGTGGATGATGAGAATGTCAGTTTTGACAAAGAACACTGTTCATCACTAAAATGCTCCAATTGAGCTGTTAGAATGTCAGAAACAAGCTTTCTGAGCTGAGAACTGCATTTTGTGACATAGTTCATCAGTGGATGATGAGAATGTCAGTTTTGACAAAGAACACTGATCATTACTAAAATGCTCTAATTGAGCTGTTAGAATGTCAGAAACAAGCTTTCTGAGCTGAGAACTGCATTTTGTGACATAGTTCATCAGTGGATGATGAGAATGTCAGTTTTGACAAAGAACACTGTTCATTACTAAAATGCTCTAATTGAGCTGTTAGAATGTCAGAAACAAGCTTTCTGAGCTGAGAACTGCATTTTGTGACAAAGTGAATCAGTGGATGATGAGAATGTCAGTTTTGAAAAAGAACACTGATCGTTACTAAAATGCTCTAATTGAGCTGTTAGAATGTCAGAAACAAGCTTTCTGAGCTGAGAACTGCATTTTGTGACAAAGTGAATCAGTGGATGATGAGAATGTCACTTTTGACAAAGAACACTGATCATTACTAAAATGCTATAATTGAGCTGTTAGAATGTCAGAAACAAGCTTTCTGAGCTGAGAACTGCATTTTGTGACAAAGTGAATCAGTGGATGATGAGAATGTCAGTTTTGACAAAGAACACTGTTCATTACTGAAATGCTCCAATTGAGCTGTTAGAATGTCAGAAACAAGCTTTCTGAGCTGAAAACTGCATTTTGTGACAAAAAGCATCAGTGGATGATGACAATGTCAGTTTTGACAAAGAACACTGTTCATCACTAAAATGCTCCAATTGAGCTGTTAGAATGTCAGAAACAAGCTTTCTGAGCTGAGAACTGCATTTTGTGACATAGTTCATCAGTGGATGATGAGAATGTCAGTTTTGACAAAGAACACTGTTCATTACTAAAATGCTCTAATTGAGCTGTTAGAATGTCAGAAACAAGCTTTCTGAGCTGAAAACTGCATTTTGTGACAAAGTGAATCAGTGGATGATGAGAATGTCAGTTTTGACAAAGAACACTGTTCATTACTAAAATGCTCTAATTGAGCTGTTAGAATGTCAGAAACAAGCTTTCTGAGCTGAGAACTGCATTTTGTGACATAGTTCATCAGTGGATGATGAGAATGTCAGTTTTGACAAAGAACACTGTTCATTACTAAAATGCTCTAATTGAGCTGTTAGAATGTCAGAAACAAGCTGTCTGAGCTGAGAACTGCATTTTGTGACAAAGTGAATCAGTGGATGATGAGAATGTCACTTTTGACAAAGAACACTGATCATTACTAAAATGCTCTAATTGAGCTGTTAGAATGTCAGAAACAAGCTTTCTGAGCATAAAACTGCATTTTGTGACAAAGTGCATCAGTGGATGATGAGAATGTCAGTTTTGACAAAGAACACTGTTCATTACTAAAATGCTCTAATTGAGCTGTTAGAATGTCAGAAACAAGCTTTCTGAGCTGAGAACTGCATTTTGTGACAAAGTGAATCAGTGGATGATGAGAATGTCACTTTTGACAAAGAAAACTAATCATTACTAAAATGCTCTAATTGAGCTGTTAGAATGTCAGAAACTAGCTTTCTGAGCTGAGAACTGCATTTTGTGACAAAGTGAATCAGTGGATGATGAGAATGTCAGTTTTGACAAAGAACACTGTTCATTACTAAAATGCTCTAATTGAGCTGTTAGAATGTCAGAAACAAGCTTTCTGAGCTGAGAACTGCATTTTCTGACATAGTTCATCAGTGGATGATGAGAATGTCAGTTTTGACAAAGAACACTGTTCATTACTAAAATGCTCTAATTGAGCTGTTAGAATGTCAGAAACAAGCTTTCTGAGCTGAGAACTGCATTTTGTGACATAGTTCATCAGTGGATGATGAGAATGTCAGTTTTGACAAAGAACACTGTTCATTACTAAAACGCTCTAATTGAGCTGTTAGAATGTCAGAAACAAGCTTTCTGAGCTGAGAACTGCATTTTGTGACAAAGTGAATCAGTGGATGATGAGAATGTCAGTTTTGACAAAGAACACTGATCGTTACTAAAATGCTCTAATTGAGCTGTTAGAATGTCAGAAACAAGCTTTCTGAGCTGAGAACTGCATTTTGTGACATAGTTCATCAGTGGATGATGAGAATGTCAGTTTTGACAAAGAACACTGTTCATTACTAAAATGCTCTAATTGAGCTGTTAGAATGTCAGAAACAAGCTTTCTGAGCTGAAAACTGCATTTTGTGACAAAACGCATCAGTGGATGATGAGAATGTCAGTTTTGACAAAGAACACTGTTCATCACTAAAATGCTCCAATTGAGCTGTTAGAATGTCAGAAACAAGCTTTCTGAGCTGAGAACTGCATTTTGTGACATAGTTCATCAGTGGATGATGAGAATGTCAGTTTTGACAAAGAACACTGTTCATTACTAAAATGCTCTAATTGAGCTGTTAGAATGTCAGAAACAAGCTTTCTGAGCTGAGAACTGCATTTTGTGACATAGTTCATCAGTGGATGATGAGAATGTCAGTTTTGACAAAGAACACTGTTCATTACTAAAATGCTCTAATTGAGCTGTTAGAATGTCAGAAACAAGCTTTCTGAGCTGAGAACTGCATTTTGTGACAAAGTGAATCAGTGGATGATGAGAATGTCACTTTTGACAAAGAACACTGATCATTACTAAAATGCTCTAATTGAGCTGTTAGAATGTCAGAAACAAGCTTTCTGAGCATAAAACTGCATTTTGTGACAAAGTGCATCAGTGGATGATGAGAATGTCAGTTTTGACAAAGAACACTGTTCATTACTAAAATGCTCTAATTGAGCTGTTAAAATATCAGAAACAAGCTTTCTGAGCTGAAAACTGCATTATGTGACAAAAAGCATCAGTGTATGATGAGAATGTCAGTTTTGACAAAGAACACTGATCATTACTAAAATGCTCCAATTGAGCTGTTAGAATGTCAGAAACAAGCTTTCTGAGCTGAGAACTGCATTTTGTGACATAGTTCATCAGTGGATGATGAGAATGTCAGTTTTGACAAAGAACACTGTTCATTACTAAAATGCTCTAATTGAGCTGTTAGAATGTCAGAAACAAGCTTTCTGAGCTGAAAACTGCATTTTGTGACAAAGTGAATCAGTGGATGATGAGAATGTCAGTTTTGACAAAGAACACTGTTCATTACTAAAATGCTCTAATTGAGCTGTTAGAATGTCAGAAACAAGCTTTCTGAGCTGAGAACTGCATTTTGTGACATAGTTCATCAGTGGATGATGAGAATGTCAGTTTTGACAAAGAACACTGTTCATTACTAAAATGCTCTAATTGAGCTGTTAGAATGTCAGAAACAAGCTTTCTGAGCTGAGAACTGCATTTTGTGACATAGTTCATCAGTGGATGATGAGAATGTCAGTTTTGACAAAGAACACTGTTCATTACTAAAATGCTCTAATTGAGCTGTTAGAATGTCAGAAACAAGCTTTCTGAGCTGAAAACTGCATTTTGTGACAAAGTGAATCAGTGGATGATGAGAATGTCAGTTTTGACAAAGAACACTGTTCATTACTAAAATGCTCTAATTGAGCTGTTAGAATGTCAGAAACAAGCTTTCTGAGCTGAGAACTGCATTTTGTGACATAGTTCATCAGTGGATGATGAGAATGTCAGTTTTGACAAAGAACACTGTTCATTACTAAAATGCTCTAATTGAGCTGTTAGAATGTCAGAAACAAGCTTTCTGAGCTGAGAACTGCATTTTGTGACAAAGTGAATCAGTGGATGATGAGAATGTCACTTTTGACAAAGAACACTGATCGTTACTAAAATGCTCTAATTGAGCTGTTAGAATGTCAGAAACAAGCTTTCTGAGCTGAGAACTGCATTTTGTGACAAAGTGAATCAGTGGATGATGAGAATGTCAGTTTTGACAAAGAACACTGATCGTTACTAAAATGCTCTAATTGAGCTGTTAGAATGTCAGAAACAAGCTTTCTGAGCTGAGAACTGCATTTTGTGACATAGTTCATCAGTGGATGATGAGAATGTCACTTTTGACAAAGAACACTGATCATTACTAAAATGCTCTAATTGAGCTGTTAGAATGTCAGAAACAAGCTTTCTGAGCTGAAAACTGCATTTTGTGACAAAGTGAATCAGTGGATGATGAGAATGTCAGTTTTGACAAAGAACACTGTTCATTACTAAAATGCTCTAATTGAGCTGTTAGAATGTCAGAAACAAGCTTTCTGAGCTGAGAACTGCATTTTGTGACATAGTTCATCAGTGGATGATGAGAATGTCAGTTTTGACAAAGAACACTGTTCATTACTAAAATGCTCTAATTGAGCTGTTAGAATGTCAGAAACAAGCTTTCTGAGCTGAGAACTGCATTTTGTGACAAAGTGAATCAGTGGATGATGAGAATGTCACTTTTGACAAAGAACACTGATCGTTACTAAAATGCTCTAATTGAGCTGTTAGAATGTCAGAAACAAGCTTTCTGAGCTGAGAACTGCATTTTGTGACAAAGTGAATCAGTGGATGATGAGAATGTCAGTTTTGACAAAGAACACTGATCGTTACTAAAATGCTCTAATTGAGCTGTTAGAATGTCAGAAACAAGCTTTCTGAGCTGAGAACTGCATTTTGTGACAAAGTGAATCAGTGGATGATGAGAATGTCACTTTTGACAAAGAACACTGATCATTACTAAAATGCTCTAATTGAGCTGTTAGAATGTCAGAAACAAGCTTTCTGAGCTGAGAACTGCATTTTGTGACAAAGTGAATCAGTGGATGATGAGAATGTCAGTTTTGACAAAGAACACTGTTCATTACTGAAATGCTCCAATTGAGCTGTTAGAATGTCAGAAACAAGCTTTCTGAGCTGAAAACTGCATTTTGTGACAAAAAGCATCAGTGGATGATGAGAATGTCAGTTTTGACAAAGAACACTGTTCATCACTAAAATGCTCCAATTGAGCTGTTAGAATGTCAGAAACAAGCTTTCTGAGCTGAGAACTGCATTTTGTGACATAGTTCATCAGTGGATGATGAGAATGTCAGTTTTGACAAAGAACACTGATCATTACTAAAATGCTCTAATTGAGCTGTTAGAATGTCAGAAACAAGCTTTCTGAGCTGAGAACTGCATTTTGTGACATAGTTCATCAGTGGATGATGAGAATGTCAGTTTTGACAAAGAACACTGTTCATTACTAAAATGCTCTAATTGAGCTGTTAGAATGTCAGAAACAAGCTTTCTGAGCTGAGAACTGCATTTTGTGACATAGTTCATCAGTGGATGATGAGAATGTCAGTTTTGACAAAGAACACTGTTCATTACTAAAATGCTCTAATTGAGCTGTTAGAATGTCAGAAACAAGCTTTCTGAGCTGAGAACTGCATTTTGTGACAAAGTGAATCAGTGGATGATGAGAATGTCACTTTTGACAAAGAACACTGATCATTTACTAAAATGCTCTAATTGAGCTGTTAGAATATCAGAAACAAGCTTTCTGAGCTGAGAACTGCATTTTGTGACAAAGTGAATCAGTGGATGATGAGAATGTCAGTTTTGACAAAGAACACTGTTCATTACTAAAATGCTCTAATTGAGCTGTTAGAATGTCAGAAACAAGCTTTCTGAGCTGAAAACTGCATTATGTGACAAAAAGCATCAGTGTATGATGAGAATGTCAGTTTTGACAAAGAACACTGATCATTACTAAAATGCTCCAATTGAGCTGTTAGAATGTCAGAAACAAACTTTCTGAGCTGAGAACTGCATTTTGTAACATAGTTCATCAGTGGATGATGAGAATGTCAGTTTTGACAAAGAACACTGTTCATTACTAAAATGCTCTAATTGAGCTGTTAGAATGTCAGAAACAAGCTTTCTGAGCTGAAAACTGCATTTTGTGACAAAGTGAATCAGTGGATGATGAGAATGTCAGTTTTGACAAAGAACACTGTTCATTACTAAAATGCTCTAATTGAGCTGTTAGAATGTCAGAAACAAGCTTTCTGAGCTGAGAACTGCATTTTGTGACATAGTTCATCAGTGGATGATGAGAATGTCAGTTTTGACAAAGAACACTGTTCATTACTAAAATGCTCTAATTGAGCTGTTAGAATGTCAGAAACAAGCTTTCTGAGCTGAAAACTGCATTTTGTGACAAAGTGAATCAGTGGATGATGAGAATGTCAGTTTTGACAAAGAACACTGTTCATTACTAAAATGCTCTAATTGAGCTGTTAGAATGTCAGAAACAAGCTTTCTGAGCTGAGAACTGCATTTTGTGACATAGTTCATCAGTGGATGATGAGAATGTCAGTTTTGACAAAGAACACTGTTCATTACTAAAATGCTCTAATTGAGCTGTTAGAATGTCAGAAACAAGCTTTCTGAGCTGAGAACTGCATTTTGTGACAAAGTGAATCAGTGGATGATGAGAATGTCACTTTTGACAAAGAACACTGATCATTACTAAAATGCTCTAATTGAGCTGTTAGAATGTCAGAAACAAGCTTTCTGAGCTGAGAACTGCATTTTGTGACAAAGTGAATCAGTGGATGATGAGAATGTCAGTTTTGACAAAGAACACTGATCGTTACTAAAATGCTCTAATTGAGCTGTTAGAATGTCAGAAACAAGCTTTCTGAGCTGAGAACTGCATTTTGTGACAAAGTGAATCAGTGGATGATGAGAATGTCACTTTAGACAAAGAACACTGATCATTACTAAAATGCTCTAATTGAGCTGTTAGAATGTCAGAAACAAGCTTTCTGAGCTGAGAACTGCATTTTGTGACAAAGTGAATCAGTGGATGATGAGAATGTCAGTTTTGACAAAGAACACTGTTCATTACTGAAATGCTCCAATTGAGCTGTTAGAATGTCAGAAATAAGCTTTCTGAGCTGAGAACTGCATTTTGTGACATAGTTCATCAGTGGATGATGAGAATGTCAGTTTTGACAAAGAACACTGTTCATTACTAAAATGCTCTAATTGAGCTGTTAGAATGTCAGAAACAAGCTTTCTGAGCTGAAAACTGCATTTTGTGACAAAAAGCATCAGTGGATGATGAGAATGTCAGTTTTGACAAAGAACACTGTTCATCACTAAAATGCTCCAATTGAGCTGTTAGAATGTCAGAAACAAGCTTTCTGAGCTGAGAACTGCATTTTGTGACATAGTTCATCAGTGGATGATGAGAATGTCAGTTTTGACAAAGAACACTGTTCATTACTAAAATGCTCTAATTGAGCTGTTAGAATGTCAGAAACAAGCTTTCTGAGCTGAGAACTGCATTTTGTGACATAGTTCATCAGTGGATGATGAGAATGTCAGTTCTGACACAGAACACTGTTCATTACTAAAATGCTCTAATTGAGCTGTTAGAATGTCAGAAACAAGCTTTATGAGCTGAAAACTGCATTTTGTGACAAAGTGAATCAGTGGATGATGAGAATGTCAGTTTTGACAAAGAACACTGTTCATTACTAAAATGCTCTAATTGAGATGTTAGAATGTCAGAAACAAGCTTTCTGAGCTGAGAACTGCATTTTGTGACATAGTTCATCAGTGGATGATGAGAATGTCAGTTTTGACAAAGAACACTGTTCATTACTAAAATGCTCTAATTGAGCTGTTAGAATGTCAGAAACAAGCTTTCTGAGCTGAGAACTGCATTTTGTGACATAGTTCATCAGTGGATGATGAGAATGTCAGTTTTGACAAAGAACACTGTTCATTACTAAAATGCTCTAATTGAGCTGTTAGAATGTCAGAAACAAGCTTTCTGAGCTGAGAACTGCATTTTGTGACAAAGTGAATCAGTGGATGATGAGAATGTCAGTTTTGACAAAGAACACTGATCGTTACTAAAATGCTCTAATTGAGCTGTTAGAATGTCAGAAACAAGCTTTCTGAGCTGAGAACTGCATTTTGTGACATAGTTCATCAGTGGATGATGAGAATGTCAGTTTTGACAAAGAACACTGTTCATTACTAAAATGCTCTAATTGAGCTGTTAGAATGTCAGAAACAAGCTTTCTGAGCTGAAAACTGCATTTTGTGACAAAAAGCATCAGTGGATGATGAGAATGTCAGTTTTGACAAAGAACACTGTTCATCACTAAAATGCTCCAATTGAGCTGTTAGAATGTCAGAAACAAGCTTTCTGAGCTGAGAACTGCATTTTGTGACATAGTTCATCAGTGGATGATGAGAATGTCAGTTTTGACAAAGAACACTGTTCATTACTAAAATGCTCTAATTGAGCTGTTAGAATGTCAGAAACAAGCTTTCTGAGCTGAGAACTGCATTTTGTGACATAGTTCATCAGTGGATGATGAGAATGTCAGTTTTGACACAGAACACTGTTCATTACTAAAATGCTCTAATTGAGCTGTTAGAATGTCAGAAACAAGCTTTATGAGCTGAAAACTGCATTTTGTGACAAAGTGAATCAGTGGATGATGAGAATGTCAGTTTTGACAAAGAACACTGTTCATTACTAAAATGCTCTAATTGAGATGTTAGAATGTCAGAAACAAGCTTTCTGAGCTGAGAACTGCATTTTGTGACATAGTTCATCAGTGGATGATGAGAATGTCAGTTTTGACAAAGAACACTGTTCATTACTAAAATGCTCTAATTGAGCTGTTAGAATGTCAGAAACAAGCTTTCTGAGCTGAGAACTGCATTTTGTGACAAAGTGAATCAGTGGATGATGAGAATGTCAGTTTTGACAAAGAACACTGATCGTTACTAAAATGCTCTAATTGAGCTGTTAGAATGTCAGAAACAAGCTTTCTGAGCTGAGAACTGCATTTTGTGACATAGTTCATCAGTGGATGATGAGAATGTCAGTTTTGACAAAGAACACTGTTCATTACTAAAATGCTCTAATTGAGCTGTTAGAATGTCAGAAACAAGCTTTCTGAGCTGAAAACTGCATTTTGTGACAAAAAGCATCAGTGGATGATGAGAATGTCAGTTTTGACAAAGAACACTGTTCATCACTAAAATGCTCCAATTGAGCTGTTAGAATGTCAGAAACAAGCTTTCTGAGCTGAGAACTGCATTTTGTGACATAGTTCATCAGTGGATGATGAGAATGTCAGTTTTGACAAAGAACACTGTTCATTACTAAAATGCTCTAATTGAGCTGTTAGAATGTCAGAAACAAGCTTTCTGAGCTGAGAACTGCATTTTGTGACATAGTTCATCAGTGGATGATGAGAATGTCAGTTTTGACAAAGAACACTGATCATTACTAAAATGCTCTAATTGAGCTGTTAGAATGTCAGAAACAAGCTTTCTGAGCTGAGAACTGCATTTTGTGACAAAGTGAATCAGTGGATGATGAGAATGTCACTTTTGACAAAGAACACTGATCATTACTAAAATGCTCTAATTGAGCTGTTAGAATGTCAGAAACAAGCTTTCTGAGCATAAAACTGCATTTTGTGACAAAGTGCATCAGTGGATGATGAGAATGTCAGTTTTGACAAAGAACACTGTTCATCACTAAAATGCTCTAATTGAGCTGTTAAAATATCAGAAACAAGCTTTCTGAGCTGAAAACTGCATTATGTGACAAAAAGCATCAGTGTATGATGAGAATGTCAGTTTTGACAAAGAACACTGATCATTACTAAAATGCTCCAATTGAGCTGTTAGAATGTCAGAAACAAGCTTTCTGAGCTGAGAACTGCATTTTGTGACATAGTTCATCAGTGGATGATGAGAATGTCAGTTTTGACAAAGAACACTGTTCATCACTAAAATGCTCTAATTGAGCTGTTAAAATATCAGAAACAAGCTTTCTGAGCTGAAAACTGCATTATGTGACAAAAAGCATCAGTGTATGATGAGAATGTCAGTTTTGACAAAGAACACTGATCATTACTAAAATGCTCCAATTGAGCTGTTAGAATGTCAGAAACAAGCTTTCTGAGCTGAGAACTGCATTTTGTGACAAAGTGAATCAGTGGATGATGAGAATGTCAGTTTTGACAAAGAACACTGATCGTTACTAAAATGCTCTAATTGAGCTGTTAGAATGTCAGAAACAAGCTTTCTGAGCTGAGAACTGCATTTTGTGACATAGTTCATCAGTGGATGATGAGAATGTCAGTTTTGACAAAGAACACTGTTCATTACTAAAATGCTCTAATTGAGCTGTTAGAATGTCAGAAACAAGCTTTCTGAGCTGAAAACTGCATTTTGTGACAAAAAGCATCAGTGGATGATGAGAATGTCAGTTTTGACAAAGAACACTGTTCATCACTAAAATGCTCCAATTGAGCTGTTAGAATGTCAGAAACAAGCTTTCTGAGCTGAGAACTGCATTTTGTGACATAGTTCATCAGTGGATGATGAGAATGTCAGTTTTGACAAAGAACACTGTTCATTACTAAAATGCTCTAATTGAGCTGTTAGAATGTCAGAAACAAGCTTTCTGAGCTGAGAACTGCATTTTGTGACATAGTTCATCAGTGGATGATGAGAATGTCAGTTTTGACAAAGAACACTGATCATTACTAAAATGCTCTAATTGAGCTGTTAGAATGTCAGAAACAAGCTTTCTGAGCTGAGAACTGCATTTTGTGACAAAGTGAATCAGTGGATGATGAGAATGTCACTTTTGACAAAGAACACTGATCATTACTAAAATGCTCTAATTGAGCTGTTAGAATGTCAGAAACAAGCTTTCTGAGCATAAAACTGCATTTTGTGACAAAGTGCATCAGTGGATGATGAGAATGTCAGTTTTGACAAAGAACACTGTTCATCACTAAAATGCTCTAATTGAGCTGTTAAAATATCAGAAACAAGCTTTCTGAGCTGAAAACTGCATTATGTGACAAAAAGCATCAGTGTATGATGAGAATGTCAGTTTTGACAAAGAACACTGATCATTACTAAAATGCTCCAATTGAGCTGTTAGAATGTCAGAAACAAGCTTTCTGAGCTGAGAACTGCATTTTGTGACATAGTTCATCAGTGGATGATGAGAATGTCAGTTTTGACAAAGAACACTGTTCATTACTAAAATGCTCTAATTGAGCTGTTAGAATGTCAGAAACAAGCTTTCTGAGCTGAAAACTGCATTTTGTGACATAGTTCATCAGTGGATGATGAGAATGTCAGTTTTGACAAAGAACACTGTTCATTACTAAAATGCTCTAATTGAGCTGTTAGAATGTCAGAAACAAGCTTTCTGAGCTGAAAACTGCATTTTGTGACAAAGTGAATCAGTGGATGATGAGAATGTCAGTTTTGACAAAGAACACTGTTCATTACTAAAATGTTCTAATTGAGCTGTTAGAATGTCAGAAACAAGCTTTCTGAGCTGAGAACTGCATTTTGTGACATAGTTCATCAGTGGATGATGAGAATGTCAGTTTTGACAAAGAACACTGTTCATTACTAAAATGCTCTAATTGAGCTGTTAGAATGTCAGAAACAAGCTTTCTGAGCTGAGAACTGCATTTTGTGACAAAGTGAATCAGTGGATGATGAGAATGTCACTTTTGACAAAGAACACTGATCATTACTAAAATGCTCTAATTGAGCTGTTAGAATGTCAGAAACAAGCTTTCTGAGCTGAGAACTGCATTTTGTGACAAAGTGAATCAGTGGATGATGAGAATGTCAGTTTTGACAAAGAACACTGATCGTTACTAAAATGCTCTAATTGAGCTGTTAGAATGTCAGAAACAAGCTTTCTGAGCTGAGAACTGCATTTTGTGACAAAGTGAATCAGTGGATGATGAGAATGTCACTTTTGACAAAGAACACTGATCATTACTAAAATGCTCTAATTGAGCTGTTAGAATGTCAGAAACAAGCTTTCTGAGCTGAGAACTGCATTTTGTGACAAAGTGAATCAGTGGATGATGAGAATGTCAGTTTTGACAAAGAACACTGTTCATTACTGAAATGCTCCAATTGAGCTGTTAGAATGTCAGAAACAAGCTTTCTGAGCTGAAAACTGCATTTTGTGACAAAAAGCATCAGTGGATGATGAGAATGTCAGTTTTGACAAAGAACACTGTTCATCACTAAGATGCTCCAATTGAGCTGTTAGAATGTCAGAAACAAGCTTTCTGAGCTGAGAACTGCATTTTGTGACATAGTTCATCAGTGGATGATGAGAATGTCAGTTTTGACAAAGAACACTGATCATTACTAAAATGCTCTAATTGAGCTGTTAGAATGTCAGAAACAAGCTTTCTGAGCTGAGAACTGCATTTTGTGACATAGTTCATCAGTGGATGATGAGAATGTCAGTTTTGACAAAGAACACTGTTCATTACTAAAATGCTCTAATTGAGCTGTTAGAATGTCAGAAACAAGCTTTCTGAGCTGAGAACTGCATTTTGTGACATAGTTCATCAGTGGATGATGAGAATGTCAGTTTTGACAAAGAACACTGTTCATTACTAAAATGCTCTAATTGAGCTGTTAGAATGTCAGAAACAAGCTTTCTGAGCTGAGAACTGCATTTTGTGACAAAGTGAATCAGTGGATGATGAGAATGTCACTTTTGACAAAGAACACTGATCATTACTAAAATGCTCTAATTGAGCTGTTAGAATATCAGAAACAAGCTTTCTGAGCTGAGAACTGCATTTTGTGACAAAGTGAATCAGTGGATGATGAGAATGTCAGTTTTGACAAAGAACACTGTTCATTACTAAAATGCTCTAATTGAGCTGTTAGAATGTCAGAAACAAGCTTTCTGAGCTGAAAACTGCATTATGTGACAAAAAGCATCAGTGTATGATGAGAATGTCAGTTTTGACAAAGAACACTGATCATTACTAAAATGCTCCAATTGAGCTGTTAGAATGTCAGAAACAAGCTTTCTGAGCTGAGAACTGCATTTTGTAACATAGTTCATCAGTGGATGATGAGAATGTCAGTTTTGACAAAGAACACTGTTCATTACTAAAATGCTCTAATTGAGCTGTTAGAATGTCAGAAACAAGCTTTCTGAGCTGAAAACTGCATTTTGTGACAAAGTGAATCAGTGGATGATGAGAATGTCAGTTTTGACAAAGAACACTGTTCATTACTAAAATGCTCTAATTGAGCTGTTAGAATGTCAGAAACAAGCTTTCTGAGCTGAGAACTGCATTTTGTGACATAGTTCATCAGTGGATGATGAGAATGTCAGTTTTGACAAAGAACACTGTTCATTACTAAAATGCTCTAATTGAGCTGCTAGAATGTCAGAAACAAGCTTTCTGAGCTGAGAACTGCATTTTGTGACATAGTTCATCAGTGGATGATGAGAATGTCAGTTTTGACAAAGAACACTGTTCATTACTAAAATGCTCTAATTGAGCTGTTAGAATGTCAGAAACAAGCTTTCTGAGCTGAGAACTGCATTTTGTGACAAAGTGAATCAGTGGATGATGAGAATGTCACTTTTGACAAAGAACACTGATCATTACTAAAATGCTCTAATTGAGCTGTTAGAATGTCAGAAACAAGCTTTCTGAGCTGAGAACTGCATTTTGTGACAAAGTGAATCAGTGGATGATGAGAATGTCAGTTTTGACAAAGAACACTGATCGTTACTAAAATGCTCTAATTGAGCTGTTAGAATGTCAGAAACAAGCTTTCTGAGCTGAGAACTGCATTTTGTGACAAAGTGAATCAGTGGATGATGAGAATGTCACTTTTGACAAAGAACACTGATCATTACTAAAATGCTCTAATTGAGCTGTTAGAATGTCAGAAACAAGCTTTCTGAGCTGAGAACTGCATTTTGTGACAAAGTGAATCAGTGGATGATGAGAATGTCAGTTTTGACTAAGAACACTGTTCATTACTGAAATGCTCCAATTGAGCTGTTAGAATGTCAGAAACAAGCTTTCTGAGCTGAAAACTGCATTTTGTGACAAAAAGCATCAGTGGATGATGAGAATGTCAGTTTTGACAAAGAACACTGTTCATCACTAAAATGCTCCAATTGAGCTGTTAGAATGTCAGAAACAAGCTTTCTGAGCTGAGAACTGCATTTTGTGACATAGTTCATCAGTGGATGATGAGAATGTCAGTTTTGACAAAGAACACTGATCATTACTAAAATGCTCTAATTGAGCTGTTAGAATGTCAGAAACAAGCTTTCTGAGCTGAGAACTGCATTTTGTGACATAGTTCATCAGTGGATGATGAGAATGTCAGTTTTGACAAAGAACACTGTTCATTACTAAAATGCTCTAATTGAGCTGTTAGAATGTCAGAAACAAGCTTTCTGAGCTGAGAACTGCATTTTGTGACATAGTTCATCAGTGGATGATGAGAATGTCAGTTTTGACAAAGAACACTGTTCATTACTAAAATGCTCTAATTGAGCTGTTAGAATGTCAGAAACAAGCTTTCTGAGCTGAGAACTGCATTTTGTGACAAAGTGAATCAGTGGATGATGAGAATGTCACTTTTGACAAAGAACACTGATCATTACTAAAATGCTCTAATTGAGCTGTTAGAATGTCAGAAACAAGCTTTCTGAGCTGAGAACTGCATTTTGTGACAAAGTGAATCAGTGGATGATGAGAATGTCACTTTTGACAAAGAACACTGATCATTACTAAAATGCTCTAATTGAGCTGTTAGAATGTCAGAAACAAGCTTTCTGAGCTGAGAACTGCATTTTGTGACAAAGTGAATCAGTGGATGATGAGAATGTCAGTTTTGAAAAAGAACACTGATCGTTACTAAAATGCTCTAATTGAGCTGTTAGAATGTCAGAAACAAGCTTTCTGAGCTGAGAACTGCATTTTGTGACAAAGTGAATCAGTGGATGATGAGAATGTCACTTTTGACAAAGAACACTGATCATTACTAAAATGCTCTAATTGAGCTGTTAGAATGTCAGAAACAAGCTTTCTGAGCTGAGAACTGCATTTTGTGACAAAGTGAATCAGTGGATGATGAGAATGTCAGTTTTGACAAAGAACACTGTTCATTACTGAAATGCTCCAATTGAGCTGTTAGAATGTCAGAAACAAGCTTTCTGAGCTGAAAACTGCATTTTGTGACAAAAAGCATCAGTGGATGATGAGAATGTCAGTTTTGACAAAGAACACTGTTCATCACTAAAATGCTCCAATTGAGCTGTTAGAATGTCAGAAACAAGCTTTCTGAGCTGAGAACTGCATTTTGTGACATAGTTCATCAGTGGATGATGAGAATGTCAGTTTTGACAAAGAACACTGTTCATTACTAAAATGCTCTAATTGAGCTGTTAGAATGTCAGAAACAAGCTTTCTGAGCTGAAAACTGCATTTTGTGACAAAGTGAATCAGTGGATGATGAGAATGTCAGTTTTGACAAAGAACACTGTTCATTAC
Organism: Barbatula barbatula; assembly: GCF_947034865.1. Classification (NCBI taxonomy): domain Eukaryota; kingdom Metazoa; phylum Chordata; class Actinopteri; order Cypriniformes; family Nemacheilidae; genus Barbatula; species Barbatula barbatula. The sequence continues at coordinate 3,640,549 of NC_136786.1, forward strand.
TAAAATGCTCTAATTGAGCTGTTAGAATGTCAGAAACAAGCTTTCTGAGCTGAGAACTGCATTTTGTGACATAGTTCATCAGTGGATGATGAGAATGTCAGTTTTGACAAAGAACACTGTTCATTACTAAAATGCTCTAATTGAGCTGTTAGAATGTCAGAAACAAGCTTTCTGAGCTGAAAACTGCATTTTGTGACAAAGTGAATCAGTGGATGATGAGAATGTCAGTTTTGACAAAGAACACTGTTCATTACTAAAATGCTCTAATTGAGCTGTTAGAATGTCAGAAACAAGCTTTCTGAGCTGAGAACTGCATTTTGTGACATAGTTCATCAGTGGATGATGAGAATGTCAGTTTTGACAAAGAACACTGTTCATTACTAAAATGCTCTAATTGAGCTGTTAGAATGTCAGAAACAAGCTTTCTGAGCTGAGAACTGCATTTTGTGACATAGTTCATCAGTGGATGATGAGAATGTCAGTTTTGACAAAGAACACTGTTCATTACTAAAATGCTCTAATTGAGCTGTTAGAATGTCAGAAACAAGCTTTCTGATCTGAGAACTGCATTTTGTGACAAAGTGAATCAGTGGATGATGAGAATGTCACTTTTGACAAAGAAAACTAATCATTACTAAAATGCTCTAATTGAGCTGTTAGAATGTCAGAAACTAGCTTTCTGAGCTGAGAACTGCATTTTGTGACAAAGTGAATCAGTGGATGATGAGAATGTCAGTTTTGACAAAGAACACTGTTCATTACTAAAATGCTCTAATTGAGCTGTTAGAATGTCAGAAACAAGCTTTCTGAGCTGAGAACTGCATTTTGTGACATAGTTCATCAGTGGATGATGAGAATGTCAGTTTTGACAAAGAACACTGTTCATTACTAAAATGCTCTAATTGAGCTGTTAGAATGTCAGAAACAAGCTTTCTGAGCTGAAAACTGCATTTTGTGACAAAAAGCATCAGTGGATGATGAGAATGTCAGTTTTGACAAAGAACACTGTTCATCACTAAAATGCTCCAATTGAGCTGTTAGAATGTCAGAAACAAGCTTTCTGAGCTGAGAACTGCATTTTGTGACATAGTTCATCAGTGGATGATGAGAATGTCAGTTTTGACAAAGAACACTGTTCATTACTAAAATGCTCTAATTGAGCTGTTAGAATGTCAGAAACAAGCTTTCTGAGCTGAGAACTGCATTTTGTGACATAGTTCATCAGTGGATGATGAGAATGTCAGTTTTGACAAAGAACACTGTTCATTACTAAAATGCTCTAATTGAGCTGTTAGAATGTCAGAAACAAGCTTTCTGAGCTGAGAACTGCATTTTGTGACAAAGTGAATCAGTGGATGATGAGAATGTCACTTTTGACAAAGAACACTGATCATTACTAAAATGCTCTAATTGAGCTGTTAGAATGTCAGAAACAAGCTTTCTGAGCATAAAACTGCATTTTGTGACAAAGTGCATCAGTGGATGATGAGAATGTCAGTTTTGACAAAGAACACTGTTCATTACTAAAATGCTCTAATTGAGCTGTTAAAATATCAGAAACAAGCTTTCTGAGCTGAAAACTGCATTATGTGACAAAAAGCATCAGTGTATGATGAGAATGTCAGTTTTGACAAAGAACACTGATCATTACTAAAATGCTCTAATTGAGCTGTTAGAATGTCAGAAACAAGCTTTCTGAGCTGAGAACTGCATTTTGTGACATAGTTCATCAGTGGATGATGAGAATGTCAGTTTTGACAAAGAACACTGTTCATTACTAAAATGCTCTAATTGAGCTGTTAGAATGTCAGAAACAAGCTTTCTGAGCTGAGAACTGCATTTTGTGACATAGTTCATCAGTGGATGATGAGAATGTCAGTTTTGACAAAGAACACTGTTCATTACTAAAATGCTCTAATTGAGCTGTTAGAATGTCAGAAACAAGCTTTCTGATCTGAGAACTGCATTTTGTGACAAAGTGAATCAGTGGATGATGAGAATGTCACTTTTGACAAAGAAAACTAATCATTACTAAAATGCTCTAATTGAGCTGTTAGAATGTCAGAAACTAGCTTTCTGAGCTGAGAACTGCATTTTGTGACAAAGTGAATCAGTGGATGATGAGAATGTCAGTTTTGACAAAGAACACTGATCGTTACTAAAATGCTCTAATTGAGCTGTTAGAATGTCAGAAACAAGCTTTCTGAGCTGAAAACTGCATTTTGTGACAAAGTGAATCAGTGGATGATGAGAATGTCAGTTTTGACAAAGAACACTGTTCATTACTAAAATGCTCTAATTGAGCTGTTAGAATGTCAGAAACAAGCTTTCTGAGCTGAAAACTGCATTTTGTGACATAGTTCATCAGTGGATGATGAGAATGTCAGTTTTGACAAAGAACACTGTTCATTACTAAAATGCTCTAATTGAGCTGTTAGAATGTCAGAAACAAGCTTTCTGAGCTGAAAACTGCATTTTGTGACAAAAAGCATCAGTGGATGATGAGAATGTCAGTTTTGACAAAGAACACTGTTCATTACTAAAATGCTCTAATTGAGCTGTTAGAATGTCAGAAACAAGCTTTCTGAGCTGAGAACTGCATTTTGTGACATAGTTCATCAGTGGATGATGAGAATGTCAGTTTTGACAAAGAACACTGTTCATTACTAAAATGCTCTAATTGAGCTGTTAGAATGTCAGAAACAAGCTTTCTGAGCTGAGAACTGCATTTTGTGACAAAGTGAATCAGTGGATGATGAGAATGTCACTTTTGACAAAGAAAACTAATCATTACTAAAATGCTCTAATTGAGCTGTTAGAATGTCAGAAACTAGCTTTCTGAGCTGAGAACTGCATTTTGTGACAAAGTGAATCAGTGGATGATGAGAATGTCAGTTTTGACAAAGAACACTGATCGTTACTAAAATGCTCTAATTGAGCTGTTAGAATGTCAGAAACAAGCTTTCTGAGCTGAAAACTGCATTTTGTGACAAAGTGAATCAGTGGATGATGAGAATGTCAGTTTTGACAAAGAACACTGTTCATTACTGAAATGCTCCAATTGAGCTGTTAGAATGTCAGAAACAAGCTTTCTGAGCTGAGAACTGCATTTTGTGACAAAGTGAATCAGTGGATGATGAGAATGTCAGTTTTGACAAAGAACACTGTTCATTACTGAAATGCTCCAATTGAGCTGTTAGAATGTCAGAAACAAGCTTTCTGAGCTGAAAACTGCATTTTGTGACAAAAAGCATCAGTGGATGATGAGAATGTCAGTTTTGACAAAGAACACTGTTCATCACTAAAATGCTCCAATTGAGCTGTTAGAATGTCAGAAACAAGCTTTCTGAGCTGAGAACTGCATTTTGTGACATAGTTCATCAGTGGATGATGAGAATGTCAGTTTTGACAAAGAACACTGATCATTACTAAAATGCTCTAATTGAGCTGTTAGAATGTCAGACACAAGCTTTCTGAGCTGAGAACTGCATTTTGTGACATAGTTCATCAGTGGATGATGAGAATGTCAGTTTTGACAAAGAACACTGTTCATTACTAAAATGCTCTAATTGAGCTGTTAGAATGTCAGAAACAAGCTTTCTGAGCTGAAAACTGCATTATGTGACAAAAAGCATCAGTGTATGATGAGAATGTCAGTTTTGACAAAGAACACTGATCATTACTAAAATGCTCCAATTGAGCTGTTAGAATGTCAGAAACAAGCTTTCTGAGCTGAGAACTGCATTTTGTGACATAGTTCATCAGTGGATGATGAGAATGTCAGTTTTGACAAAGAACACTGTTCATTACTAAAATGCTCTAATTGAGCTGTTAGAATGTCAGAAACAAGCTTTCTGAGCTGAAAACTGCATTTTGTGACAAAGTGAATCAGTGGATGATGAGAATGTCAGTTTTGACAAAGAACACTGTTCATTACTAAAATGCTCTAATTGAGCTGTTAGCATGTCAGAAACAAGCTTTCTGAGCTGAGAACTGCATTTTGTGACATAGTTCATCAGTGGATGATGAGAATGTCAGTTTTGACAAAGAACACTGTTCATTACTAAAATGCTCTAATTGAGCTGTTAGAATGTCAGAAACAAGCTTTCTGAGCTGAAAACTGCATTTTGTGACAAAGTGAATCAGTGGATGATGAGAATGTCAGTTTTGACAAAGAACACTGTTCATTACTAAAATGCTCTAATTGAGCTGTTAGAATGTCAGAAACAAGCTTTCTGAGCTGAGAACTGCATTTTGTGACATAGTTCATCAGTGGATGATGAGAATGTCAGTTTTGACAAAGAACACTGTTCATTACTAAAATGCTCTAATTGAGCTGTTAGAATGTCAGAAACAAGCTTTCTGAGCTGAGAACTGCATTTTGGGACAAAGTGAATCAGTGGATGATGAGAATGTCACTTTTGACAAAGAACACTGATCATTACTAAAATGCTCTAATTGAGCTGTTAGAATGTCAGAAACAAGCTTTCTGAGCTGAGAACTGCATTTTGTGACAAAGTGAATCAGTGGATGATGAGAATGTCAGTTTTGACAAAGAACACTGATCGTTACTAAAATGCTCTAATTGAGCTGTTAGAATGTCAGAAACAAGCTTTCTGAGCTGAGAACTGCATTTTGTGACGTGAATCAGTGGATGATGAGAATGTCACTTTTGACAAAGAACACTGATCATTACTAAAATGCTCTAATTGAGCTGTTAGAATGTCAGAAACAAGCTTTCTGAGCTGAGAACTGCATTTTGTGACAAAGTGAATCAGTGGATGATGATAATGTCACTTTTGACAAAGAACACTGATCATTACTAAAATGCTCTAATTGAGCTGTTAGAATGTCAGAAACAAGCTTTCTGAGCTGAGAACTGCATTTTGTGACAAAGTGAATCAGTGGATGATGAGAATGTCACTTTTGACAAAGAACACTGATCATTACTAAAATGCTCTAATTGAGCTGTTAGAATGTCAGAAACAAGCTTTCTGAGCTGAGAACTGCATTTTGTGACAAAGTGAATCAGTGGATGATGAGAATGTCAGTTTTGACAAAGAACACTGATCGTTACTAAAATGCTCTAATTGAGCTGTTAGAATGTCAGAAACAAGCTTTCTGAGCTGAGAACTGCATTTTGTGACATAGTTCATCAGTGGATGATGAGAATGTCAGTTTTGACAAAGAACACTGTTCATTACTAAAATGCTCTAATTGAGCTGTTAGAATGTCAGAAACAAGCTTTCTGAGCTGAAAACTGCATTTTGTGACAAAAAGCATCAGTGGATGATGAGAATGTCAGTTTTGACAAAGAACACTGTTCATCACTAAAATGCTCCAATTGAGCTGTTAGAATGTCAGAAACAAGCTTTCTGAGCTGAGAACTGCATTTTGTGACATAGTTCATCAGTGGATGATGAGAATGTCAGTTTTGACAAAGAACACTGTTCATTACTAAAATGCTCTAATTGAGCTGTTAGAATGTCAGAAACAAGCTTTCTGAGCTGAGAACTGCATTTTGTGACATAGTTCATCAGTGGATGATGAGAATGTCAGTTTTGACAAAGAACACTGTTCATTACTAAAATGCTCTAATTGAGCTGTTAGAATGTCAGAAACAAGCTTTCTGAGCTGAGAACTGCATTTTGTGACAAAGTGAATCAGTGGATGATGAGAATGTCACTTTTGACAAAGAACACTGATCATTACTAAAATGCTCTAATTGAGCTGTTAGAATGTCAGAAACAAGCTTTCTGAGCATAAAACTGCATTTTGTGACAAAGTGCATCAGTGGATGATGAGAATGTCAGTTTTGACAAAGAACACTGTTCATTACTAAAATGCTCTAATTGAGCTGTTAAAATATCAGAAACAAGCTTTCTGAGCTGAAAACTGCATTATGTGACAAAAAGCATCAGTGTATGATGAGAATGTCAGTTTTGACAAAGAACACTGATCATTACTAAAATGCTCCAATTGAGCTGTTAGAATGTCAGAAACAAGCTTTCTGAGCTGAGAACTGCATTTTGTGACATAGTTCATCAGTGGATGATGAGAATGTCAGTTTTGACAAAGAACACTGTTCATTACTAAAATGCTCTAATTGAGCTGTTAGAATGTCAGAAACAAGCTTTCTGAGCTGAAAACTGCATTTTGTGACAAAGTGAATCAGTGGATGATGAGAATGTCAGTTTTGACAAAGAACACTGTTCATTACTAAAATGCTCTAATTGAGCTGTTAGCATGTCAGAAACAAGCTTTCTGAGCTGAGAACTGCATTTTGTGACATAGTTCATCAGTGGATGATGAGAATGTCAGTTTTGACAAAGAACACTGTTCATTACTAAAATGCTCTAATTGAGCTGTTAGAATGTCAGAAACAAGCTTTCTGAGCTGAAAACTGCATTTTGTGACAAAGTGAATCAGTGGATGATGAGAATGTCAGTTTTGACAAAGAACACTGTTCATTACTAAAATGCTCTAATTGAGCTGTTAGAATGTCAGAAACAAGCTTTCTGAGCTGAGAACTGCATTTTGTGACATAGTTCATCAGTGGATGATGAGAATGTCAGTTTTGACAAAGAACACTGTTCATTACTAAAATGCTCTAATTGAGCTGTTAGAATGTCAGAAACAAGCTTTCTGAGCTGAGAACTGCATTTTGTGACAAAGTGAATCAGTGGATGATGAGAATGTCACTTTTGACAAAGAACACTGATCATTACTAAAATGCTCTAATTGAGCTGTTAGAATGTCAGAAACAAGCTTTCTGAGCTGAGAACTGCATTTTGTGACAAAGTGAATCAGTGGATGATGAGAATGTCAGTTTTGACAAAGAACACTGATCGTTACTAAAATGCTCTAATTGAGCTGTTAGAATGTCAGAAACAAGCTTTCTGAGCTGAGAACTGCATTTTGTGACAAAGTGAATCAGTGGATGATGAGAATGTCACTTTTGACAAAGAACACTGATCATTACTAAAATGCTCTAATTGAGCTGTTAGAATGTCAGAAACAAGCTTTCTGAGCTGAGAACTGCATTTTGTGACAAAGTGAATCAGTGGATGATGAGAATGTCAGTTTTGACAAAGAACACTGTTCATTACTGAAATGCTCCAATTGAGCTGTTAGAATGTCAGAAACAAGCTTTCTGAGCTGAAAACTGCATTTTGTGACAAAAAGCATCAGTGGATGATGAGAATGTCAGTTTTGACAAAGAACACTGTTCATCACTAAAATGCTCCAATTGAGCTGTTAGAATGTCAGAAACAAGCTTTCTGAGCTGAGAACTGCATTTTGTGACATAGTTCATCAGTGGATGATGAGAATGTCAGTTTTGACAAAGAACACTGTTCATTACTAAAATGCTCTAATTGAGCTGTTAGAATGTCAGAAACAAGCTTTCTGAGCTGAAAACTGCATTTTGTGACAAAGTGAATCAGTGGATGATGAGAATGTCAGTTTTGACAAAGAACACTGTTCATTACTAAAATGCTCTAATTGAGCTGTTAGCATGTCAGAAACAAGCTTTCTGAGCTGAGAACTGCATTTTGTGACATAGTTCATCAGTGGATGATGAGAATGTCAGTTTTGACAAAGAACACTGTTCATTACTAAAATGCTCTAATTGAGCTGTTAGAATGTCAGAAACAAGCTTTCTGAGCTGAGAACTGCATTTTGTGACATAGTTCATCAGTGGATGATGAGAATGTCAGTTTTGACAAAGAACACTGTTCATTACTAAAATGCTCTAATTGAGCTGTTAGAATGTCAGAAACAAGCTTTCTGAGCTGAGAACTGCATTTTGTGACAAAGTGAATCAGTGGATGATGAGAATGTCACTTTTGACAAAGAACACTGATCATTACTAAAATGCTCTAATTGAGCTGTTAGAATGTCAGAAACAAGCTTTCTGAGCTGAGAACTGCATTTTGTGACAAAGTGAATCAGTGGATGATGAGAATGTCAGTTTTGACAAAGAACACTGATCGTTACTAAAATGCTCTAATTGAGCTGTTAGAATGTCAGAAACAAGCTTTCTGAGCTGAGAACTGCATTTTGTGACAAAGTGAATCAGTGGATGATGAGAATGTCACTTTTGACAAAGAACACTGATCATTACTAAAATGCTCTAATTGAGCTGTTAGAATGTCAGAAACAAGCTTTCTGAGCTGAGAACTGCATTTTGTGACAAAGTGAATCAGTGGATGATGAGAATGTCAGTTTTGACAAAGAACACTGTTCATTACTGAAATGCTCCAATTGAGCTGTTAGAATGTCAGAAACAAGCTTTCTGAGCTGAAAACTGCATTTTGTGACAAAAAGCATCAGTGGATGATGAGAATGTCAGTTTTGACAAAGAACACTGTTCATCACTAAAATGCTCCAATTGAGCTGTTAGAATGTCAGAAACAAGCTTTCTGAGCTGAGAACTGCATTTTGTGACATAGTTCATCAGTGGATGATGAGAATGTCAGTTTTGACAAAGAACACTGATCATTACTAAAATGCTCTAATTGAGCTGTTAGAATGTCAGAAACAAGCTTTCTGAGCTGAGAACTGCATTTTGTGACATAGTTCATCAGTGGATGATGAGAATGTCAGTTTTGACAAAGAACACTGTTCATTACTAAAATGCTCCAATTGAGCTGTTAGAATGTCAGAAACAAGCTTTCTGAGCTGAGAACTGCATTTTGTGACATAGTTCATCAGTGGATGATGAGAATGTCAGTTTTGACAAAGAACACTGTTCATTACTAAAATGCTCTAATTGAGCTGTTAGAATGTCAGAAACAAGCTTTCTGAGCTGAGAACTGCATTTTGTGACAAAGTGAATCAGTGGATGATGAGAATGTCACTTTTGACAAAGAACACTGATCATTACTAAAATGCTCTAATTGAGCTGTTAGAATATCAGAAACAAGCTTTCTGAGCTGAGAACTGCATTTTGTGACAAAGTGAATCAGTGGATGATGAGAATGTCAGTTTTGACAAAGAACACTGTTCATTACTAAAATGCTCTAATTGAGCTGTTAGAATGTCAGAAACAAGCTTTCTGAGCTGAGAACTGCATTTTGTGACAAAGTGAATCAGTGGATGATGAGAATGTCAGTTTTGACAAAGAACACTGTTCATTACTGAAATGCTCCAATTGAGCTGTTAGAATGTCAGAAACAAGCTTTCTGAGCTGAAAACTGCATTTTGTGACAAAAAGCATCAGTGGATGATGAGAATGTCAGTTTTGACAAAGAACACTGTTCATCACTAAAATGCTCCAATTGAGCTGTTAGAATGTCAGAAACAAGCTTTCTGAGCTGAGAACTGCATTTTGTGACATAGTTCATCAGTGGATGATGAGAATGTCAGTTTTGACAAAGAACACTGATCATTACTAAAATGCTCTAATTGAGCTGTTAGAATGTCAGAAACAAGCTTTCTGAGCTGAGAACTGCATTTTGTGACATAGTTCATCAGTGGATGATGAGAATGTCAGTTTTGACAAAGAACACTGTTCATTACTAAAATGCTCTAATTGAGCTGTTAGAATGTCAGAAACAAGCTTTCTGAGCTGAGAACTGCATTTTGTGACATAGTTCATCAGTGGATGATGAGAATGTCAGTTTTGACAAAGAACACTGTTCATTACTAAAATGCTCTAATTGAGCTGTTAGAATGTCAGAAACAAGCTTTCTGAGCTGAGAACTGCATTTTGTGACAAAGTGAATCAGTGGATGATGAGAATGTCACTTTTGACAAAGAACACTGATCATTACTAAAATGCTCTAATTGAGCTGTTAGAATGTCAGAAACAAGCTTTCTGAGCTGAGAACTGCATTTTGTGACAAAGTGAATCAGTGGATGATGAGAATGTCAGTTTTGACAAAGAACACTGTTCATTACTAAAATGCTCTAATTGAGCTGTTAGAATGTCAGAAACAAGCTTTCTGAGCTGAAAACTGCATTTTGTGAAAAAAGCATCAGTGGATGATGAGAATGTCAGTTTTGACAAAGAACACTGTTCATTACTAAAATGCTCTAATTGAGCTGTTAGAATGTCAGAAACAAGCTTTCTGAGCTGAAAACTGCATTTTGTGACAAAAAGCATCAGTGGATGATGAGAATGTCACTTTTGACAAAGAACACTGATCATTACTAAAATGCTCTAATTGAGCTGTTAGAATGTCAGAAACAAGCTTTCTGAGCATAAAACTGCATTTTGTGACAAAGTGCATCAGTGGATGATGAGAATGTCAGTTTTGACAAAGAACACTGTTCATTACTAAAATGCTCTAATTGAGCTGTTAGAATGTCAGAAACAAGCTTTCTGAGCTGAGAACTGCATTTTGTGACATAGTTCATCAGTGGATGATGAGAATGTCAGTTTTGACAAAGAACACTGTTCATTACTAAAATGCTCTAATTGAGCTGTTAGAATGTCAGAAACAAGCTTTCTGAGCTGAGAACTGCATTTTGTGACATAGTTCATCAGTGGATGATGAGAATGTCAGTTTTGACAAAGAACACTGTTCATTACTAAAATGCTCTAATTGAGCTGTTAGAATGTCAGAAACAAGCTTTCTGAGCTGAGAACTGCATTTTGTGACAAAGTGAATCAGTGGATGATGAGAATGTCACTTTTGACAAAGAACACTGATCATTACTAAAATGCTCTAATTGAGCTGTTAGAATGTCAGAAACAAGCTTTCTGAGCTGAGAACTGCATTTTGTGACAAAGTGAATCAGTGGATGATGAGAATGTCAGTTTTGACAAAGAACACTGTTCATTACTAAAATGCTCTAATTGAGCTGTTAGAATGTCAGAAACAAGCTTTCTGAGCTGAAAACTGCATTTTGTGACAAAAAGCATCAGTGGATGATGAGAATGTCAGTTTTGACAAAGAACACTGTTCATCACTAAAATGCTCCAATTGAGCTGTTAGAATGTCAGAAACAAGCTTTCTGAGCTGAGAACTGCATTTTGTGACATAGTTCATCAGTGGATGATGAGAATGTCAGTTTTGACAAAGAACACTGTTCATTACTAAAATGCTCTAATTGAGCTGTTAGAATGTCAGAAACAAGCTTTCTGAGCTGAGAACTGCATTTTGTGACATAGTTCATCAGTGGATGATGAGAATGTCAGTTTTGACAAAGAACACTGTTCATTACTAAAATGCTCTAATTGAGCTGTTAGAATGTCAGAAACAAGCTTTCTGAGCTGAGAACTGCATTTTGTGACATAGTTCATCAGTGGATGATGAGAATGTCAGTTTTGACAAAAAACACTGTTCATTACTAAAATGCTCTAATTGAGCTGTTAGAATGTCAGAAACAAGCTTTCTGAGCTGAGAACTGCATTTTGTGACAAAGTGAATCAGTGGATGATGATAATGTCACTTTTGACAAAGAACACTGATCATTACTAAAATGCTCTAATTGAGCTGTTAGAATGTCAGAAACAAGCTTTCTGAGCTGAGAACTGCATTTTGTGACAAAGTGAATCAGTGGATGATGAGAATGTCACTTTTGACAAAGAACACTGATCATTACTAAAATGCTCTAATTGAGCTGTTAGAATGTCAGAAACAAGCTTTCTGAGCTGAGAACTGCATTTTGTGACAAAGTGAATCAGTGGATGATGAGAATGTCAGTTTTGACAAAGAACACTGATCGTTACTAAAATGCTCTAATTGAGCTGTTAGAATGTCAGAAACAAGCTTTCTGAGCTGAGAACTGCATTTTGTGACATAGTTCATCAGTGGATGATGAGAATGTCAGTTTTGACAAAGAACACTGTTCATTACTAAAATGCTCCAATTGAGCTGTTAGAATGTCAGAAACAAGCTTTCTGAGCTGAGAACTGCATTTTGTGACATAGTTCATCAGTGGATGATGAGAATGTCAGTTTTGACAAAGAACACTGTTCATTACTAAAATGCTCTAATTGAGCTGTTAGAATGTCAGAAACAAGCTTTCTGAGCTGAGAACTGCATTTTGTGACATAGTTCATCAGTGGATGATGAGAATGTCAGTTTTGACAAAGAACACTGTTCATTACTAAAATGCTCTAATTGAGCTGTTAGAATGTCAGAAACAAGCTTTCTGAGCTGAGAACTGCATTTTGTGACAAAGTGAATCAGTGGATGATGAGAATGTCACTTTTGACAAAGAACACTGATCATTACTAAAATGCTCTAATTGAGCTGTTAGAATGTCAGAAACAAGCTTTCTGAGCATAAAACTGCATTTTGTGACAAAGTGCATCAGTGGATGATGAGAATGTCAGTTTTGACAAAGAACACTGTTCATTACTAAAATGCTCTAATTGAGCTGTTAAAATATCAGAAACAAGCTTTCTGAGCTGAAAACTGCATTATGTGACAAAAAGCATCAGTGTATGATGAGAATGTCAGTTTTGACAAAGAACACTGATCATTACTAAAATGCTCCAATTGAGCTGTTAGAATGTCAGAAACAAGCTTTCTGAGCTGAGAACTGCATTTTGTGACATAGTTCATCAGTGGATGATGAGAATGTCAGTTTTGACAAAGAACACTGTTCATTACTAAAATGCTCTAATTGAGCTGTTAGAATGTCAGAAACAAGCTTTCTGAGCTGAAAACTGCATTTTGTGACAAAGTGAATCAGTGGATGATGAGAATGTCAGTTTTGACAAAGAACACTGTTCATTACTAAAATGCTCTAATTGAGCTGTTAGCATGTCAGAAACAAGCTTTCTGAGCTGAGAACTGCATTTTGTGACATAGTTCATCAGTGGATGATGAGAATGTCAGTTTTGACAAAGAACACTGTTCATTACTAAAATGCTCTAATTGAGCTGTTAGAATGTCAGAAACAAGCTTTCTGAGCTGAAAACTGCATTTTGTGACAAAGTGAATCAGTGGATGATGAGAATGTCAGTTTTGACAAAGAACACTGTTCATTACTAAAATGCTCTAATTGAGCTGTTAGAATGTCAGAAACAAGCTTTCTGAGCATAAAACTGCATTTTGTGACAAAGTGCATCAGTGGATGATGAGAATGTCAGTTTTGACAAAGAACACTGTTCATTACTAAAATGCTCTAATTGAGCTGTTAGAATGTCAGAAACAAGCTTTCTGAGCTGAAAACTGCATTTTGTGACAAAAAGCATCAGTGGATGATGAGAATGTCAGTTTTGACAAAGAACACTGTTCATCACTAAAATGCTCCAATTGAGCTGTTAGAATGTCAGAAACAAGCTTTCTGAGCTGAGAACTGCATTTTGTGACATAGTTCATCAGTGGATGATGAGAATGTCAGTTTTGACAAAGAACACTGTTCATTACTAAAATGCTCTAATTGAGCTGTTAGAATGTCAGAAACAAGCTTTCTGAGCTGAGAACTGCATTTTGTGACAAAGTGAATCAGTGGATGATGAGAATGTCACTTTTGACAAAGAACACTGATCATTACTAAAATGCTCTAATTGAGCTGTTAGAATGTCAGAAACAAGCTTTCTGAGCTGAGAACTGCATTTTGTGACAAAGTGAATCAGTGGATGATGAGAATGTCAGTTTTGACAAAGAACACTGTTCATTACTGAAATGCTCCAATTGAGCTGTTAGAATGTCAGAAACAAGCTTTCTGAGCTGAAAACTGCATTTTGTGACAAAAAGCATCAGTGGATGATGAGAATGTCAGTTTTGACAAAGAACACTGTTCATCACTAAAATGCTCCAATTGAGCTGTTAGAATGTCAGAAACAAGCTTTCTGAGCTGAGAACTGCATTTTGTGACATAGTTCATCAGTGGATGATGAGAATGTCAGTTTTGACAAAGAACACTGATCATTACTAAAATGCTCTAATTGAGCTGTTAGAATGTCAGAAACAAGCTTTCTGAGCTGAGAACTGCTTTTTGGGACATAGTTCATCAGTGGATGATGAGAATGTCAGTTTTGACAAAGAACACTGTTCATTACTAAAATGCTCTAATTGAGCTGTTAGAATGTCAGAAACAAGCTTTCTGAGCTGAGAACTGCATTTTGTGACATAGTTCATCAGTGGATGATGAGAATGTCAGTTTTGACAAAGAACACTGTTCATTACTAAAATGCTCTAATTGAGCTTTTAGAATGTCAGAAACAAGCTTTCTGAGCTGAGAACTGCATTTTGTGACAAAGTGAATCAGTGGATGATGAGAATGTCACTTTTGACAAAGAACACTGATCATTACTAAAATGCTCTAATTGAGCTGTTAGAATATCAGAAACAAGCTTTCTGAGCTGAGAACTGCATTTTGTGACAAAGTGAATCAGTGGATGATGAGAATGTCAGTTTTGACAAAGAACACTGTTCATTACTAAAATGCTCTAATTGAGCTGTTAGAATGTCAGAAACAAGCTTTCTGAGCTGAAAACTGCATTATGTGACAAAAAGCATCAGTGTATGATGAGAATGTCAGTTTTGACAAAGAACACTGATCATTACTAAAATGCTCCAATTGAGCTGTTAGAATGTCAGAAACAAGCTTTCTGAGCTGAGAACTGCATTTTGTAACATAGTTCATCAGTGGATGATGAGAATGTCAGTTTTGACAAAGAACACTGTTCATCACTAAAATGCTCCAATTGAGCTGTTAGAATGTCAGAAACAAGCTTTCTGAGCTGAGAACTGCATTTTGTGACATAGTTCATCAGTGGATGATGAGAATGTCAGTTTTGACAAAGAACACTGTTCATTACTAAAATGCTCTAATTGAGCTGTTAGAATGTCAGAAACAAGCTTTCTGAGCTGAAAACTGCATTTTGTGACAAAAAGCATCAGTGGATGATGAGAATGTCAGTTTTGACAAAGAACACTGTTCATCACTAAAATGCTCCAATTGAGCTGTTAGAATGTCAGAAACAAGCTCTCTGAGCTGAGAACTGCATTTTGTGACATAGTTCATCAGTGGATGATGAGAATGTCAGTTTTGACAAAGAACACTGTTCATTACTAAAATGCTCTAATTGAGCTGTTAGAATGTCAGAAACAAGCTTTCTGAGCTGAGAACTGCATTTTGTGACATAGTTCATCAGTGGATGATGAGAATGTCAGTTTTGACAAAGAACACTGTTCATTACTAAAATGCTCTAATTGAGCTGTTAGAATGTCAGAAACAAGCTTTCTGAGCTGAGAACTGCATTTTGTGACAAAGTGAATCAGTGGATGATGAGAATGTCACTTTTGACAAAGAACACTGATCATTACTAAAATGCTCTAATTGAGCTGTTAGCATGTCAGAAACAAGCTTTCTGAGCATAAAACTGCATTTTGTAACATAGTTCATCAGTGGATGATGAGAATGTCAGTTTTGACAAAGAACACTGTTCATCACTAAAATGCTCCAATTGAGCTGTTAGAATGTCAGAAACAAGCTTTCTGAGCTGAGAACTGCATTTTGTGACATAGTTCATCAGTGGATGATGAGAATGTCAGTTTTGACAAAGAACACTGTTCATTACTAAAATGCTCTAATTGAGCTGTTAGAATGTCAGAAACAAGCTTTCTGAGCTGAAAACTGCATTTTGTGACAAAAAGCATCAGTGGATGATGAGAATGTCAGTTTTGACAAAGAACACTGTTCATCACTAAAATGCTCCAATTGAGCTGTTAGAATGTCAGAAACAAGCTCTCTGAGCTGAGAACTGCATTTTGTGACATAGTTCATCAGTGGATGATGAGAATGTCAGTTTTGACAAAGAACACTGTTCATTACTAAAATGCTCTAATTGAGCTGTTAGAATGTCAGAAACAAGCTTTCTGAGCTGAGAACTGCATTTTGTGACATAGTTCATCAGTGGATGATGAGAATGTCAGTTTTGACAAAGAACACTGTTCATTACTAAAATGCTCTAATTGAGCTGTTAGAATGTCAGAAACAAGCTTTCTGAGCTGAGAACTGCATTTTGTGACAAAGTGAATCAGTGGATGATGAGAATGTCAGTTTTGACAAAGAACACTGTTCATTACTAAAATGCTCTAATTGAGCTGTTAGAATGTCAGAAACAAGCTTTCTGAGCTGAGAACTGCATTTTGTGACAAAGTGAATCAGTGGATGATGAGAATGTCACTTTTGACAAAGAACACTGTTCATTACTAAAATGCTCTAATTGAGCTGTTAGAATGTCAGAAACAAGCTTTCTGAGCTGAGAACTGCATTTTGTGACATAGTTCATCAGTGGATGATGAGAATGTCAGTTTTGACAAAGAACACTGTTCATTACTAAAATGCTCTAATTGAGCTGTTAGAATGTCAGAAACAAGCTTTCTGAGCTGAGAACTGCATTTTGTGACATAGTTCATCAGTGGATGATGAGAATGTCAGTTTTGACAAAGAACACTGTTCATTACTAAAATGCTCTAATTGAGCTGTTAGAATGTCAGAAACAAGCTTTCTGAGCTGAGAACTGCATTTTGTGACAAAGTGAATCAGTGGATGATGAGAATGTCACTTTTGACAAAGAACACTGATCATTACTAAAATGCTCTAATTGAGCTGTTAGAATGTCAGAAACAAGCTTTCTGAGCTGAGAACTGCATTTTGTGACAAAGTGAATCAGTGGATGATGAGAATGTCAGTTTTGACAAAGAACACTGATCGTTACTAAAATGCTCTAATTGAGCTGTTAGAATGTCAGAAACAAGCTTTCTGAGCTGAGAACTGCATTTTGTGACAAAGTGAATCAGTGGATGATGAGAATGTCACTTTTGACAAAGAACACTGATCATTACTAAAATGCTCTAATTGAGCTGTTAGAATGTCAGAAACAAGCTTTCTGAGCTGAGAACTGCATTTTGTGACAAAGTGAATCAGTGGATGATGAGAATGTCAGTTTTGACAAAGAACACTGTTCATTACTGAAATGCTCCAATTGAGCTGTTAGAATGTCAGAAACAAGCTTTCTGAGCTGAAAACTGCATTTTGTGACAAAAAGCATCAGTGGATGATGAGAATGTCAGTTTTGACAAAGAACACTGTTCATCACTAAAATGCTCCAATTGAGCTGTTAGAATGTCAGAAACAAGCTTTCTGAGCTGAGAACTGCATTTTGTGACATAGTTCATCAGTGGATGATGAGAATGTCAGTTTTGACAAAGAACACTGATCATTACTAAAATGCTCTAATTGAGCTGTTAGAATGTCAGAAACAAGCTTTCTGAGCTGAGAACTGCATTTTGTGACATAGTTCATCAGTGGATGATGAGAATGTCAGTTTTGACAAAGAACACTGTTCATTACTAAAATGCTCTAATTGAGCTGTTAGAATGTCAGAAACAAGCTTTCTGAGCTGAGAACTGCATTTTGTGACAAAGTGAATCAGTGGATGATGAGAATGTCAGTTTTGAAAAAGAACACTGATCGTTACTAAAATGCTCTAATTGAGCTGTTAGAATGTCAGAAACAAGCTTTCTGAGCTGAGAACTGCATTTTGTGACAAAGTGAATCAGTGGATGATGAGAATGTCACTTTTGACAAAGAACACTGATCATTACTAAAATGCTATAATTGAGCTGTTAGAATGTCAGAAACAAGCTTTCTGAGCTGAGAACTGCATTTTGTGACAAAGTGAATCAGTGGATGATGAGAATGTCAGTTTTGACAAAGAACACTGTTCATTACTGAAATGCTCCAATTGAGCTGTTAGAATGTCAGAAACAAGCTTTCTGAGCTGAAAACTGCATTTTGTGACAAAAAGCATCAGTGGATGATGACAATGTCAGTTTTGACAAAGAACACTGTTCATCACTAAAATGCTCCAATTGAGCTGTTAGAATGTCAGAAACAAGCTTTCTGAGCTGAGAACTGCATTTTGTGACATAGTTCATCAGTGGATGATGAGAATGTCAGTTTTGACAAAGAACACTGTTCATTACTAAAATGCTCTAATTGAGCTGTTAGAATGTCAGAAACAAGCTTTCTGAGCTGAAAACTGCATTTTGTGACAAAGTGAATCAGTGGATGATGAGAATGTCAGTTTTGACAAAGAACACTGTTCATTACTAAAATGCTCTAATTGAGCTGTTAGAATGTCAGAAACAAGCTTTCTGAGCTGAGAACTGCATTTTGTGACATAGTTCATCAGTGGATGATGAGAATGTCAGTTTTGACAAAGAACACTGTTCATTACTAAAATGCTCTAATTGAGCTGTTAGAATGTCAGAAACAAGCTTTCTGAGCTGAGAACTGCATTTTGTGACAAAGTGAATCAGTGGATGATGAGAATGTCACTTTTGACAAAGAACACTGATCATTACTAAAATGCTCTAATTGAGCTGTTAGAATGTCAGAAACAAGCTTTCTGAGCATAAAACTGCATTTTGTGACAAAGTGCATCAGTGGATGATGAGAATGTCAGTTTTGACAAAGAACACTGTTCATTACTAAAATGCTCTAATTGAGCTGTTAGAATGTCAGAAACAAGCTTTCTGAGCTGAGAACTGCATTTTGTGACAAAGTGAATCAGTGGATGATGAGAATGTCACTTTTGACAAAGAAAACTAATCATTACTAAAATGCTCTAATTGAGCTGTTAGAATGTCAGAAACTAGCTTTCTGAGCTGAGAACTGCATTTTGTGACAAAGTGAATCAGTGGATGATGAGAATGTCAGTTTTGACAAAGAACACTGTTCATTACTAAAATGCTCTAATTGAGCTGTTAGAATGTCAGAAACAAGCTTTCTGAGCTGAGAACTGCATTTTGTGACAAAGTGAATCAGTGGATGATGAGAATGTCACTTTTGACAAAGAACACTGATCATTACTAAAATGCTCTAATTGAGCTGTTAGAATGTCAGAAACAAGCTTTCTGAGCTGAGAACTGCATTTTGTGACAAAGTGAATCAGTGGATGATGAGAATGTCAGTTTTGACAAAGAACACTGTTCATTACTGAAATGCTCCAATTGAGCTGTTAGAATGTCAGAAACAAGCTTTCTGAGCTGAAAACTGCATTTTGTGACAAAAAGCATCAGTGGATGATGAGAATGTCAGTTTTGACAAAGAACACTGTTCATCACTAAAATGCTCCAATTGAGCTGTTAGAATGTCAGAAACAAGCTTTCTGAGCTGAGAACTGCATTTTGTGACATAGTTCATCAGTGGATGATGAGAATGTCAGTTTTGACAAAGAACACTGATCATTACTAAAATGCTCTAATTGAGCTGTTAGAATGTCAGAAACAAGCTTTCTGAGCTGAGAACTGCATTTTGTGACATAGTTCATCAGTGGATGATGAGAATGTCAGTTTTGACAAAGAACACTGTTCATTACTAAAATGCTCTAATTGAGCTGTTAGAATGTCAGAAACAAGCTTTCTGAGCTGAGAACTGCATTTTGTGACAAAGTGAATCAGTGGATGATGAGAATGTCAGTTTTGAAAAAGAACACTGATCGTTACTAAAATGCTCTAATTGAGCTGTTAGAATGTCAGAAACAAGCTTTCTGAGCTGAGAACTGCATTTTGTGACAAAGTGAATCAGTGGATGATGAGAATGTCACTTTTGACAAAGAACACTGATCATTACTAAAATGCTATAATTGAGCTGTTAGAATGTCAGAAACAAGCTTTCTGAGCTGAGAACTGCATTTTGTGACAAAGTGAATCAGTGGATGATGAGAATGTCAGTTTTGACAAAGAACACTGTTCATTACTGAAATGCTCCAATTGAGCTGTTAGAATGTCAGAAACAAGCTTTCTGAGCTGAAAACTGCATTTTGTGACAAAAAGCATCAGTGGATGATGACAATGTCAGTTTTGACAAAGAACACTGTTCATCACTAAAATGCTCCAATTGAGCTGTTAGAATGTCAGAAACAAGCTTTCTGAGCTGAGAACTGCATTTTGTGACATAGTTCATCAGTGGATGATGAGAATGTCAGTTTTGACAAAGAACACTGTTCATTACTAAAATGCTCTAATTGAGCTGTTAGAATGTCAGAAACAAGCTTTCTGAGCTGAAAACTGCATTTTGTGACAAAGTGAATCAGTGGATGATGAGAATGTCAGTTTTGACAAAGAACACTGTTCATTACTAAAATGCTCTAATTGAGCTGTTAGAATGTCAGAAACAAGCTTTCTGAGCTGAGAACTGCATTTTGTGACATAGTTCATCAGTGGATGATGAGAATGTCAGTTTTGACAAAGAACACTGTTCATTACTAAAATGCTCTAATTGAGCTGTTAGAATGTCAGAAACAAGCTTTCTGAGCTGAGAACTGCATTTTGTGACAAAGTGAATCAGTGGATGATGAGAATGTCACTTTTGACAAAGAACACTGATCATTACTAAAATGCTCTAATTGAGCTGTTAGAATGTCAGAAACAAGCTTTCTGAGCATAAAACTGCATTTTGTGACAAAGTGCATCAGTGGATGATGAGAATGTCAGTTTTGACAAAGAACACTGTTCATTACTAAAATGCTCTAATTGAGCTGTTAGAATGTCAGAAACAAGCTTTCTGAGCTGAGAACTGCATTTTGTGACAAAGTGAATCAGTGGATGATGAGAATGTCACTTTTGACAAAGAAAACTAATCATTACTAAAATGCTCTAATTGAGCTGTTAGAATGTCAGAAACAAGCTTTCTGAGCTGAGAACTGCATTTTGTGACAAAGTGAATCAGTGGATGATGAGAATGTCAGTTTTGACAAAGAACACTGATCGTTACTAAAATGCTCTAATTGAGCTGTTAGAATGTCAGAAACAAGCTTTCTGAGCTGAGAACTGCATTTTGTGACAAAGTGAATCAGTGGATGATGAGAATGTCACTTTTGACAAAGAACACTGATCATTACTAAAATGCTATAATTGAGCTGTTAGAATGTCAGAAACAAGCTTTCTGAGCTGAGAACTGCATTTTGTGACAAAGTGAATCAGTGGATGATGAGAATGTCAGTTTTGACAAAGAACACTGTTCATTACTGAAATGCTCCAATTGAGCTGTTAGAATGTCAGAAACAAGCTTTCTGAGCTGAAAACTGCATTTTGTGACAAAAAGCATCAGTGGATGATGACAATGTCAGTTTTGACAAAGAACACTGTTCATCACTAAAATGCTCCAATTGAGCTGTTAGAATGTCAGAAACAAGCTTTCTGAGCTGAGAACTGCATTTTGTGACATAGTTCATCAGTGGATGATGAGAATGTCAGTTTTGACAAAGAACACTGTTCATTACTAAAATGCTCTAATTGAGCTGTTAGAATGTCAGAAACAAGCTTTCTGAGCTGAAAACTGCATTTTGTGACAAAGTGAATCAGTGGATGATGAGAATGTCAGTTTTGACAAAGAACACTGTTCATTACTAAAATGCTCTAATTGAGCTGTTAGAATGTCAGAAACAAGCTTTCTGAGCTGAGAACTGCATTTTGTGACATAGTTCATCAGTGGATGATGAGAATGTCAGTTTTGACAAAGAACACTGTTCATTACTAAAATGCTCTAATTGAGCTGTTAGAATGTCAGAAACAAGCTTTCTGAGCTGAGAACTGCATTTTGTGACAAAGTGAATCAGTGGATGATGAGAATGTCACTTTTGACAAAGAACACTGATCATTACTAAAATGCTCTAATTGAGCTGTTAGAATGTCAGAAACAAGCTTTCTGAGCATAAAACTGCATTTTGTGACAAAGTGCATCAGTGGATGATGAGAATGTCAGTTTTGACAAAGAACACTGTTCATTACTAAAATGCTCTAATTGAGCTGTTAGAATGTCAGAAACAAGCTTTCTGAGCTGAGAACTGCATTTTGTGACAAAGTGAATCAGTGGATGATGAGAATGTCACTTTTGACAAAGAAAACTAATCATTACTAAAATGCTCTAATTGAGCTGTTAGAATGTCAGAAACTAGCTTTCTGAGCTGAGAACTGCATTTTGTGACAAAGTGAATCAGTGGATGATGAGAATGTCAGTTTTGACAAAGAACACTGTTCATTACTAAAATGCTCTAATTGAGCTGTTAGAATGTCAGAAACAAGCTTTCTGAGCTGAGAACTGCATTTTGTGACAAAGTGAATCAGTGGATGATGAGAATGTCACTTTTGACAAAGAACATTGATCATTACTAAAATGCTCTAATTGAGCTGTTAGAATGTCAGAAACAAGCTTTCTGAGCTGAGAACTGCATTTTGTGACAAAGTGAATCAGTGGATGATGAGAATGTCAGTTTTGACAAAGAACACTGATCGTTACTAAAATGCTCTAATTGAGCTGTTAGAATGTCAGAAACAAGCTTTCTGAGCTGAGAACTGCATTTTGTGACAAAGTGAATCAGTGGATGATGAGAATGTCACTTTTGACAAAGAACACTGATCATTACTAAAATGCTCTAATTGAGCTGTTAGAATGTCAGAAACAAGCTTTCTGAGCTGAGAACTGCATTTTGTGACAAAGTGAATCAGTGGATGATGAGAATGTCAGTTTTGACAAAGAACACTGTTCATTACTGAAATGCTCCAATTGAGCTGTTAGAATGTCAGAAACAAGCTTTCTGAGCTGAAAACTGCATTTTGTGACAAAAAGCATCAGTGGATGATGAGAATGTCAGTTTTGACAAAGAACACTGTTCATCACTAAAATGCTCCAATTGAGCTGTTAGAATGTCAGAAACAAGCTTTCTGAGCTGAGAACTGCATTTTGTGACATAGTTCATCAGTGGATGATGAGAATGTCAGTTTTGACAAAGAACACTGATCATTACTAAAATGCTCTAATTGAGCTGTTAGAATGTCAGAAACAAGCTTTCTGAGCTGAGAACTGCATTTTGTGACATAGTTCATCAGTGGATGATGAGAATGTCAGTTTTGACAAAGAACACTGTTCATTACTAAAATGCTCTAATTGAGCTGTTAGAATGTCAGAAACAAGCTTTCTGAGCTGAGAACTGCATTTTGTGACAAAGTGAATCAGTGGATGATGAGAATGTCAGTTTTGAAAAAGAACACTGATCGTTACTAAAATGCTCTAATTGAGCTGTTAGAATGTCAGAAACAAGCTTTCTGAGCTGAGAACTGCATTTTGTGACAAAGTGAATCAGTGGATGATGAGAATGTCACTTTTGACAAAGAACACTGATCATTACTAAAATGCTATAATTGAGCTGTTAGAATGTCAGAAACAAGCTTTCTGAGCTGAGAACTGCATTTTGTGACAAAGTGAATCAGTGGATGATGAGAATGTCAGTTTTGACAAAGAACACTGTTCATTACTGAAATGCTCCAATTGAGCTGTTAGAATGTCAGAAACAAGCTTTCTGAGCTGAAAACTGCATTTTGTGACAAAAAGCATCAGTGGATGATGACAATGTCAGTTTTGACAAAGAACACTGTTCATCACTAAAATGCTCCAATTGAGCTGTTAGAATGTCAGAAACAAGCTTTCTGAGCTGAGAACTGCATTTTGTGACATAGCTCATCAGTGGATGATGAGAATGTCAGTTTTGACAAAGAACACTGTTCATTACTAAAATGCTCTAATTGAGCTGTTAGAATGTCAGAAACAAGCTTTCTGAGCTGAAAACTGCATTTTGTGACAAAGTGAATCAGTGGATGATGAGAATGTCAGTTTTGACAAAGAACACTGTTCATTACTAAAATGCTCTAATTGAGCTGTTAGAATGTCAGAAACAAGCTTTCTGAGCTGAGAACTGCATTTTGTGACATAGTTCATCAGTGGATGATGAGAATGTCAGTTTTGACAAAGAACACTGTTCATTACTAAAATGCTCTAATTGAGCTGTTAGAATGTCAGAAACAAGCTTTCTGAGCTGAGAACTGCATTTTGTGACAAAGTGAATCAGTGGATGATGAGAATGTCACTTTTGACAAAGAACACTGATCATTACTAAAATGCTCTAATTGAGCTGTTAGAATGTCAGAAACAAGCTTTCTGAGCATAAAACTGCATTTTGTGACAAAGTGCATCAGTGGATGATGAGAATGTCAGTTTTGACAAAGAACACTGTTCATTACTAAAATGCTCTAATTGAGCTGTTAGAATGTCAGAAACAAGCTTTCTGAGCTGAGAACTGCATTTTGTTACAAAGTGAATCAGTGGATGATGAGAATGTCACTTTTGACAAAGAAAACTAATCATTACTAAAATGCTCTAATTGAGCTGTTAGAATGTCAGAAACTAGCTTTCTGAGCTGAGAACTGCATTTTGTGACAAAGTGAATCAGTGGATGATGAGAATGTCAGTTTTGACAAAGAACACTGTTCATTACTAAAATGCTCTAATTGAGCTGTTAGAATGTCAGAAACAAGCTTTCTGAGCTGAGAACTGCATTTTGTGACAAAGTGAATCAGTGGATGATGAGAATGTCACTTTTGACAAAGAACACTGATCATTACTAAAATGCTCTAATTGAGCTGTTAGAATGTCAGAAACAAGCTTTCTGAGCTGAGAACTGCATTTTGTGACAAAGTGAATCAGTGGATGATGAGAATGTCAGTTTTGACAAAGAACACTGTTCATTACTGAAATGCTCCAATTGAGCTGTTAGAATGTCAGAAACAAGCTTTCTGAGCTGAAAACTGCATTTTGTGACAAAAAGCATCAGTGGATGATGAGAATGTCAGTTTTGACAAAGAACACTGTTCATCACTAAAATGCTCCAATTGAGCTGTTAGAATGTCAGAAACAAGCTTTCTGAGCTGAGAACTGCATTTTGTGACATAGTTCATCAGTGGATGATGAGAATGTCAGTTTTGACAAAGAACACTGATCATTACTAAAATGCTCTAATTGAGCTGTTAGAATGTCAGAAACAAGCTTTCTGAGCTGAGAACTGCATTTTGTGACATAGTTCATCAGTGGATGATGAGAATGTCAGTTTTGACAAAGAACACTGTTCATTACTAAAATGCTCTAATTGAGCTGTTAGAATGTCAGAAACAAGCTTTCTGAGCTGAGAACTGCATTTTGTGACAAAGTGAATCAGTGGATGATGAGAATGTCAGTTTTGACAAAGAACACTGATCGTTACTAAAATGCTCTAATTGAGCTGTTAGAATGTCAGAAACAAGCTTTCTGAGCTGAGAACTGCATTTTGTGACAAAGTGAATCAGTGGATGATGAGAATGTCACTTTTGACAAAGAACACTGATCATTACTAAAATGCTATAATTGAGCTGTTAGAATGTCAGAAACAAGCTTTCTGAGCTGAGAACTGCATTTTGTGACAAAGTGAATCAGTGGATGATGAGAATGTCAGTTTTGACAAAGAACACTGTTCATTACTGAAATGCTCCAATTGAGCTGTTAGAATGTCAGAAACAAGCTTTCTGAGCTGAAAACTGCATTTTGTGACAAAAAGCATCAGTGGATGATGACAATGTCAGTTTTGACAAAGAACACTGTTCATCACTAAAATGCTCCAATTGAGCTGTTAGAATGTCAGAAACAAGCTTTCTGAGCTGAGAACTGCATTTTGTGACATAGTTCATCAGTGGATGATGAGAATGTCAGTTTTGACAAAGAACACTGTTCATTACTAAAATGCTCTAATTGAGCTGTTAGAATGTCAGAAACAAGCTTTCTGAGCTGAAAACTGCATTTTGTGACAAAGTGAATCAGTGGATGATGAGAATGTCAGTTTTGACAAAGAACACTGTTCATTACTAAAATGCTCTAATTGAGCTGTTAGAATGTCAGAAACAAGCTTTCTGAGCTGAGAACTGCATTTTGTGACATAGTTCATCAGTGGATGATGAGAATGTCAGTTTTGACAAAGAACACTGTTCATTACTAAAATGCTCTAATTGAGCTGTTAGAATGTCAGAAACAAGCTTTCTGAGCTGAGAACTGCATTTTGTGACAAAGTGAATCAGTGGATGATGAGAATGTCACTTTTGACAAAGAACACTGATCATTACTAAAATGCTCTAATTGAGCTGTTAGAATGTCAGAAACAAGCTTTCTGAGCATAAAACTGCATTTTGTGACAAAGTGCATCAGTGGATGATGAGAATGTCAGTTTTGACAAAGAACACTGTTCATTACTAAAATGCTCTAATTGAGCTGTTAGAATGTCAGAAACAAGCTTTCTGAGCTGAGAACTGCATTTTGTGACAAAGTGAATCAGTGGATGATGAGAATGTCACTTTTGACAAAGAAAACTAATCATTACTAAAATGCTCTAATTGAGCTGTTAGAATGTCAGAAACTAGCTTTCTGAGCTGAGAACTGCATTTTGTGACAAAGTGAATCAGTGGATGATGAGAATGTCAGTTTTGACAAAGAACACTGTTCATTACTAAAATGCTCTAATTGAGCTGTTAGAATGTCAGAAACAAGCTTTCTGAGCTGAGAACTGCATTTTGTGACAAAGTGAATCAGTGGATGATGAGAATGTCACTTTTGACAAAGAACATTGATCATTACTAAAATGCTCTAATTGAGCTGTTAGAATGTCAGAAACAAGCTTTCTGAGCTGAGAACTGCATTTTGTGACAAAGTGAATCAGTGGATGATGAGAATGTCAGTTTTGACAAAGAACACTGATCGTTACTAAAATGCTCTAATTGAGCTGTTAGAATGTCAGAAACAAGCTTTCTGAGCTGAGAACTGCATTTTGTGACAAAGTGAATCAGTGGATGATGAGAATGTCACTTTTGACAAAGAACACTGATCATTACTAAAATGCTCTAATTGAGCTGTTAGAATGTCAGAAACAAGCTTTCTGAGCTGAGAACTGCATTTTGTGACAAAGTGAATCAGTGGATGATGAGAATGTCAGTTTTGACAAAGAACACTGTTCATTACTGAAATGCTCCAATTGAGCTGTTAGAATGTCAGAAACAAGCTTTCTGAGCTGAAAACTGCATTTTGTGACAAAAAGCATCAGTGGATGATGAGAATGTCAGTTTTGACAAAGAACACTGTTCATCACTAAAATGCTCCAATTGAGCTGTTAGAATGTCAGAAACAAGCTTTCTGAGCTGAGAACTGCATTTTGTGACATAGTTCATCAGTGGATGATGAGAATGTCAGTTTTGACAAAGAACACTGATCATTACTAAAATGCTCTAATTGAGCTGTTAGAATGTCAGAAACAAGCTTTCTGAGCTGAGAACTGCATTTTGTGACATAGTTCATCAGTGGATGATGAGAATGTCAGTTTTGACAAAGAACACTGTTCATTACTAAAATGCTCTAATTGAGCTGTTAGAATGTCAGAAACAAGCTTTCTGAGCTGAGAACTGCATTTTGTGACAAAGTGAATCAGTGGATGATGAGAATGTCAGTTTTGAAAAAGAACACTGATCGTTACTAAAATGCTCTAATTGAGCTGTTAGAATGTCAGAAACAAGCTTTCTGAGCTGAGAACTGCATTTTGTGACAAAGTGAATCAGTGGATGATGAGAATGTCACTTTTGACAAAGAACACTGATCATTACTAAAATGCTATAATTGAGCTGTTAGAATGTCAGAAACAAGCTTTCTGAGCTGAGAACTGCATTTTGTGACAAAGTGAATCAGTGGATGATGAGAATGTCAGTTTTGACAAAGAACACTGTTCATTACTGAAATGCTCCAATTGAGCTGTTAGAATGTCAGAAACAAGCTTTCTGAGCTGAAAACTGCATTTTGTGACAAAAAGCATCAGTGGATGATGACAATGTCAGTTTTGACAAAGAACACTGTTCATCACTAAAATGCTCCAATTGAGCTGTTAGAATGTCAGAAACAAGCTTTCTGAGCTGAGAACTGCATTTTGTGACATAGTTCATCAGTGGATGATGAGAATGTCAGTTTTGACAAAGAACACTGTTCATTACTAAAATGCTCTAATTGAGCTGTTAGAATGTCAGAAACAAGCTTTCTGAGCTGAAAACTGCATTTTGTGACAAAGTGAATCAGTGGATGATGAGAATGTCAGTTTTGACAAAGAACACTGTTCATTACTAAAATGCTCTAATTGAGCTGTTAGAATGTCAGAAACAAGCTTTCTGAGCTGAGAACTGCATTTTGTGACATAGTTCATCAGTGGATGATGAGAATGTCAGTTTTGACAAAGAACACTGTTCATTACTAAAATGCTCTAATTGAGCTGTTAGAATGTCAGAAACAAGCTTTCTGAGCATAAAACTGCATTTTGTGACAAAGTGCATCAGTGGATGATGAGAATGTCAGTTTTGACAAAGAACACTGTTCATTACTAAAATGCTCTAATTGAGCTGTTAGAATGTCAGAAACAAGCTTTCTGAGCTGAGAACTGCATTTTGTGACAAAGTGAATCAGTGGATGATGAGAATGTCACTTTTGACAAAGAAAACTAATCATTACTAAAATGCTCTAATTGAGCTGTTAGAATGTCAGAAACTAGCTTTCTGAGCTGAGAACTGCATTTTGTGACAAAGTGAATCAGTGGATGATGAGAATGTCAGTTTTGACAAAGAACACTGTTCATTACTAAAATGCTCTAATTGAGCTGTTAGAATGTCAGAAACAAGCTTTCTGAGCTGAGAACTGCATTTTCTGACATAGTTCATCAGTGGATGATGAGAATGTCAGTTTTGACAAAGAACACTGTTCATTACTAAAATGCTCTAATTGAGCTGTTAGAATGTCAGAAACAAGCTTTCTGAGCTGAGAACTGCATTTTGTGACATAGTTCATCAGTGGATGATGAGAATGTCAGTTTTGACAAAGAACACTGTTCATTACTAAAATGCTCTAATTGAGCTGTTAGAATGTCAGAAACAAGCTTTCTGAGCTGAGAACTGCATTTTGTGACAAAGTGAATCAGTGGATGATGAGAATGTCAGTTTTGACAAAGAACACTGATCGTTACTAAAATGCTCTAATTGAGCTGTTAGAATGTCAGAAACAAGCTTTCTGAGCTGAGAACTGCATTTTGTGACATAGTTCATCAGTGGATGATGAGAATGTCAGTTTTGACAAAGAACACTGTTCATTACTAAAATGCTCTAATTGAGCTGTTAGAATGTCAGAAACAAGCTTTCTGAGCTGAAAACTGCATTTTGTGACAAAACGCATCAGTGGATGATGAGAATGTCAGTTTTGACAAAGAACACTGTTCATCACTAAAATGCTCCAATTGAGCTGTTAGAATGTCAGAAACAAGCTTTCTGAGCTGAGAACTGCATTTTGTGACATAGTTCATCAGTGGATGATGAGAATGTCAGTTTTGACAAAGAACACTGTTCATTACTAAAATGCTCTAATTGAGCTGTTAGAATGTCAGAAACAAGCTTTCTGAGCTGAGAACTGCATTTTGTGACATAGTTCATCAGTGGATGATGAGAATGTCAGTTTTGACAAAGAACACTGTTCATTACTAAAATGCTCTAATTGAGCTGTTAGAATGTCAGAAACAAGCTTTCTGAGCTGAGAACTGCATTTTGTGACAAAGTGAATCAGTGGATGATGAGAATGTCACTTTTGACAAAGAACACTGATCATTACTAAAATGCTCTAATTGAGCTGTTAGAATGTCAGAAACAAGCTTTCTGAGCATAAAACTGCATTTTGTGACAAAGTGCATCAGTGGATGATGAGAATGTCAGTTTTGACAAAGAACACTGTTCATTACTAAAATGCTCTAATTGAGCTGTTAAAATATCAGAAACAAGCTTTCTGAGCTGAAAACTGCATTATGTGACAAAAAGCATCAGTGTATGATGAGAATGTCAGTTTTGACAAAGAACACTGATCATTACTAAAATGCTCCAATTGAGCTGTTAGAATGTCAGAAACAAGCTTTCTGAGCTGAGAACTGCATTTTGTGACATAGTTCATCAGTGGATGATGAGAATGTCAGTTTTGACAAAGAACACTGTTCATTACTAAAATGCTCTAATTGAGCTGTTAGAATGTCAGAAACAAGCTTTCTGAGCTGAGAACTGCATTTTGTGACATAGTTCATCAGTGGATGATGAGAATGTCAGTTTTGACAAAGAACACTGTTCATTACTAAAATGCTCTAATTGAGCTGTTAGAATGTCAGAAACAAGCTTTCTGAGCTGAGAACTGCATTTTGTGACAAAGTGAATCAGTGGATGATGAGAATGTCACTTTTGACAAAGAACACTGATCATTTACTAAAATGCTCTAATTGAGCTGTTAGAATATCAGAAACAAGCTTTCTGAGCTGAGAACTGCATTTTGTGACAAAGTGAATCAGTGGATGATGAGAATGTCAGTTTTGA
This sequence comes from Barbatula barbatula, assembly GCF_947034865.1. Lineage (NCBI taxonomy): Eukaryota > Metazoa > Chordata > Actinopteri > Cypriniformes > Nemacheilidae > Barbatula > Barbatula barbatula. The sequence goes on from NC_136786.1 coordinate 3,670,752, forward strand.
CAAAGAACACTGTTCATTACTAAAATGCTCTAATTGAGCTGTTAGAATGTCAGAAACAAGCTTTCTGAGCTGAAAACTGCATTATGTGACAAAAAGCATCAGTGTATGATGAGAATGTCAGTTTTGACAAAGAACACTGATCATTACTAAAATGCTCTAATTGAGCTGTTAGAATGTCAGAAACAAGCTTTCTGAGCTGAGAACTGCATTTTGTGACATAGTTCATCAGTGGATGATGAGAATGTCAGTTTTGACAAAGAACACTGTTCATTACTAAAATGCTCTAATTGAGCTGTTAGAATGTCAGAAACAAGCTTTCTGAGCTGAAAACTGCATTTTGTGACAAAGTGAATCAGTGGATGATGAGAATGTCAGTTTTGACAAAGAACACTGTTCATTACTAAAATGCTCTAATTGAGCTGTTAGAATGTCAGAAACAAGCTTTCTGAGCTGAGAACTGCATTTTGTGACATAGTTCATCAGTGGATGATGAGAATGTCAGTTTTGACAAAGAACACTGTTCATTACTAAAATGCTCTAATTGAGCTGTTAGAATGTCAGAAACAAGCTTTCTGAGCTGAGAACTGCATTTTGTGACAAAGTGAATCAGTGGATGATGAGAATGTCACTTTTGACAAAGAACACTGATCATTACTAAAATGCTCTAATTGAGCTGTTAGAATGTCAGAAACAAGCTTTCTGAGCTGAGAACTGCATTTTGTGACAAAGTGAATCAGTGGATGATGAGAATGTCAGTTTTGACAAAGAACACTGATCGTTACTAAAATGCTCTAATTGAGCTGTTAGAATGTCAGAAACAAGCTTTCTGAGCTGAGAACTGCATTTTGTGACAAAGTGAATCAGTGGATGATGAGAATGTCACTTTAGACAAAGAACACTGATCATTACTAAAATGCTCTAATTGAGCTGTTAGAATGTCAGAAACAAGCTTTCTGAGCTGAGAACTGCATTTTGTGACAAAGTGAATCAGTGGATGATGAGAATGTCAGTTTTGACAAAGAACACTGTTCATTACTGAAATGCTCCAATTGAGCTGTTAGAATGTCAGAAACAAGCTTTCTGAGCTGAGAACTGCATTTTGTGACATAGTTCATCAGTGGATGATGAGAATGTCAGTTTTGACAAAGAACACTGTTCATTACTAAAATGCTCTAATTGAGCTGTTAGAATGTCAGAAACAAGCTTTCTGAGCTGAAAACTGCATTTTGTGACAAAAAGCATCAGTGGATGATGAGAATGTCAGTTTTGACAAAGAACACTGTTCATCACTAAAATGCTCCAATTGAGCTGTTAGAATGTCAGAAACAAGCTTTCTGAGCTGAGAACTGCATTTTGTGACATAGTTCATCAGTGGATGATGAGAATGTCAGTTTTGACAAAGAACACTGTTCATTACTAAAATGCTCTAATTGAGCTGTTAGAATGTCAGAAACAAGCTTTCTGAGCTGAGAACTGCATTTTGTGACATAGTTCATCAGTGGATGATGAGAATGTCAGTTTTGACACAGAACACTGTTCATTACTAAAATGCTCTAATTGAGCTGTTAGAATGTCAGAAACAAGCTTTATGAGCTGAAAACTGCATTTTGTGACAAAGTGAATCAGTGGATGATGAGAATGTCAGTTTTGACAAAGAACACTGTTCATTACTAAAATGCTCTACTTGAGATGTTAGAATGTCAGAAACAAGCTTTCTGAGCTGAGAACTGCATTTTGTGACATAGTTCATCAGTGGATGATGAGAATGTCAGTTTTGACAAAGAACACTGTTCATTACTAAAATGCTCTAATTGAGCTGTTAGAATGTCAGAAACAAGCTTTCTGAGCTGAGAACTGCATTTTGTGACATAGTTCATCAGTGGATGATGAGAATGTCAGTTTTGACAAAGAACACTGTTCATTACTAAAATGCTCTAATTGAGCTGTTAGAATGTCAGAAACAAGCTTTCTGAGCTGAGAACTGCATTTTGTGACAAAGTGAATCAGTGGATGATGAGAATGTCAGTTTTGACAAAGAACACTGATCGTTACTAAAATGCTCTAATTGAGCTGTTAGAATGTCAGAAACAAGCTTTCTGAGCTGAGAACTGCATTTTGTGACATAGTTCATCAGTGGATGATGAGAATGTCAGTTTTGGCAAAGAACACTGTTCATTACTAAAATGCTCTAATTGAGCTGTTAGAATGTCAGAAACAAGCTTTCTGAGCTGAAAACTGCATTTTGTGACAAAAAGCATCAGTGGATGATGAGAATGTCAGTTTTGACAAAGAACACTGTTCATCACTAAAATGCTCCAATTGAGCTGTTAGAATGTCAGAAACAAGCTTTCTGAGCTGAGAACTGCATTTTGTGACATAGTTCATCAGTGGATGATGAGAATGTCAGTTTTGACAAAGAACACTGTTCATTACTAAAATGCTCTAATTGAGCTGTTAGAATGTCAGAAACAAGCTTTCTGAGCTGAGAACTGCATTTTGTGACATAGTTCATCAGTGGATGATGAGAATGTCAGTTTTGACAAAGAACACTGATCATTACTAAAATGCTCTAATTGAGCTGTTAGAATGTCAGAAACAAGCTTTCTGAGCTGAGAACTGCATTTTGTGACAAAGTGAATCAGTGGATGATGAGAATGTCACTTTTGACAAAGAACACTGATCATTACTAAAATGCTCTAATTGAGCTGTTAGAATGTCAGAAACAAGCTTTCTGAGCATAAAACTGCATTTTGTGACAAAGTGCATCAGTGGATGATGAGAATGTCAGTTTTGACAAAGAACACTGTTCATTACTAAAATGCTCTAATTGAGCTGTTAAAATATCAGAAACAAGCTTTCTGAGCTGAAAACTGCATTATGTGACAAAAAGCATCAGTGTATGATGAGAATGTCAGTTTTGACAAAGAACACTGATCATTACTAAAATGCTCCAATTGAGCTGTTAGAATGTCAGAAACAAGCTTTCTGAGCTGAGAACTGCATTTTGTGACATAGTTCATCAGTGGATGATGAGAATGTCAGTTTTGACAAAGAACACTGTTCATTACTAAAATGCTCTAATTGAGCTGTTAGAATGTCAGAAACAAGCTTTCTGAGCTGAAAACTGCATTTTGTGACATAGTTCATCAGTGGATGATGAGAATGTCAGTTTTGACAAAGAACACTGATCATTACTAAAATGCTCTAATTGAGCTGTTAGAATGTCAGAAACAAGCTTTCTGAGCTGAGAACTGCATTTTGTGACAAAGTGAATCAGTGGATGATGAGAATGTCAGTTTTGACAAAGAACACTGATCGTTACTAAAATGCTCTAATTGAGCTGTTAGAATGTCAGAAACAAGCTTTCTGAGCTGAGAACTGCATTTTGTGACAAAGTGAATCAGTGGATGATGAGAATGTCACTTTTGACAAAGAACACTGATCATTACTAAAATGCTCTAATTGAGCTGTTAGAATGTCAGAAACAAGCTTTCTGAGCTGAGAACTGCATTTTGTGACAAAGTGAATCAGTGGATGATGAGAATGTCAGTTTTGACTAAGAACACTGTTCATTACTGAAATGCTCCAATTGAGCTGTTAGAATGTCAGAAACAAGCTTTCTGAGCTGAAAACTGCATTTTGTGACAAAAAGCATCAGTGGATGATGAGAATGTCAGTTTTGACAAAGAACACTGTTCATCACTAAAATGCTCCAATTGAGCTGTTAGAATGTCAGAAACAAGCTTTCTGAGCTGAGAACTGCATTTTGTGACATAGTTCATCAGTGGATGATGAGAATGTCAGTTTTGACAAAGAACACTGATCATTACTAAAATGCTCTAATTGAGCTGTTAGAATGTCAGAAACAAGCTTTCTGAGCTGAGAACTGCATTTTGTGACATAGTTCATCAGTGGATGATGAGAATGTCAGTTTTGACAAAGAACACTGTTCATTACTAAAATGCTCTAATTGAGCTGTTAGAATGTCAGAAACAAGCTTTCTGAGCTGAGAACTGCATTTTGTGACATAGTTCATCAGTGGATGATGAGAATGTCAGTTTTGACAAAGAACACTGTTCATTACTAAAATGCTCTAATTGAGCTGTTAGAATGTCAGAAACAAGCTTTCTGAGCTGAGAACTGCATTTTGTGACAAAGTGAATCAGTGGATGATGAGAATGTCACTTTTGACAAAGAACACTGATCATTACTAAAATGCTCTAATTGAGCTGTTAGAATGTCAGAAACAAGCTTTCTGAGCTGAGAACTGCATTTTGTGACAAAGTGAATCAGTGGATGATGAGAATGTCACTTTTGACAAAGAACACTGATCATTACTAAAATGCTCTAATTGAGCTGTTAGAATGTCAGAAACAAGCTTTCTGAGCTGAGAACTGCATTTTGTGACAAAGTGAATCAGTGGATGATGAGAATGTCAGTTTTGAAAAAGAACACTGATCGTTACTAAAATGCTCTAATTGAGCTGTTAGAATGTCAGAAACAAGCTTTCTGAGCTGAGAACTGCATTTTGTGACAAAGTGAATCAGTGGATGATGAGAATGTCACTTTTGACAAAGAACACTGATCATTACTAAAATGCTCTAATTGAGCTGTTAGAATGTCAGAAACAAGCTTTCTGAGCTGAGAACTGCATTTTGTGACAAAGTGAATCAGTGGATGATGAGAATGTCAGTTTTGACAAAGAACACTGTTCATTACTGAAATGCTCCAATTGAGCTGTTAGAATGTCAGAAACAAGCTTTCTGAGCTGAAAACTGCATTTTGTGACAAAAAGCATCAGTGGATGATGAGAATGTCAGTTTTGACAAAGAACACTGATCATTACTAAAATGCTCTAATTGAGCTGTTAGAATGTCAGAAACAAGCTTTCTGAGCTGAGAACTGCATTTTGTGACAAAGTGAATCAGTGGATGATGAGAATGTCAGTTTTGACAAAGAACACTGATCGTTACTAAAATGCTCTAATTGAGCTGTTAGAATGTCAGAAACAAGCTTTCTGAGCTGAGAACTGCATTTTGTGACAAAGTGAATCAGTGGATGATGAGAATGTCACTTTTGACAAAGAACACTGATCATTACTAAAATGCTCTAATTGAGCTGTTAGAATGTCAGAAACAAGCTTTCTGAGCTGAGAACTGCATTTTGTGACAAAGTGAATCAGTGGATGATGAGAATGTCAGTTTTGACAAAGAACACTGTTCATCACTAAAATGCTCCAATTGAGCTGTTAGAATGTCAGAAACAAGCTTTCTGAGCTGAAAACTGCATTTTGTGACAAAGTGAATCAGTGGATGATGAGAATGTCAGTTTTGACAAAGAACACTGTTCATTACTAAAATGCTCTAATTGAGCTGTTAGAATGTCAGAAACAAGCTTTCTGAGCTGAGAACTGCATTTTGTGACATAGTTCATCAGTGGATGATGAGAATGTCAGTTTTGACAAAGAACACTGTTCATTACTAAAATGCTCTAATTGAGCTGTTAGAATGTCAGAAACAAGCTTTCTGAGCTGAGAACTGCATTTTGTGACATAGTTCATCAGTGGATGATGAGAATGTCAGTTTTGACAAAGAACACTGTTCATTACTAAAATGCTCTAATTGAGCTGTTAGAATGTCAGAAACAAGCTTTCTGATCTGAGAACTGCATTTTGTGACAAAGTGAATCAGTGGATGATGAGAATGTCAGTTTTGACAAAGAAAACTAATCATTACTAAAATGCTCTAATTGAGCTGTTAGAATGTCAGAAACAAGCTTTCTGAGCTGAGAACTGCATTTTGTGACAAAGTGAATCAGTGGATGATGAGAATGTCACTTTTGACAAAGAACACTGATCATTACTAAAATGCTCTAATTGAGCTGTTAGAATGTCAGAAACAAGCTTTCTGAGCTGAGAACTGCATTTTGTGACAAAGTGAATCAGTGGATGATGAGAATGTCAGTTTTGACAAAGAACACTGATCGTTACTAAAATGCTCTAATTGAGCTGTTAGAATGTCAGAAACAAGCTTTCTGAGCTGAGAACTGCATTTTGTGACAAAGTGAATCAGTGGATGATGAGAATGTCACTTTTGACAAAGAACACTGATCATTACTAAAATGCTCTAATTGAGCTGTTAGAATGTCAGAAACAAGCTTTCTGAGCTGAGAACTGCATTTTGTGACAAAGTGAATCAGTGGATGATGAGAATGTCAGTTTTGACTAAGAACACTGTTCATTACTGAAATGCTCCAATTGAGCTGTTAGAATGTCAGAAACAAGCTTTCTGAGCTGAAAACTGCATTTTGTGACAAAAAGCATCAGTGGATGATGAGAATGTCAGTTTTGACAAAGAACACTGTTCATCACTAAAATGCTCCAATTGAGCTGTTAGAATGTCAGAAACAAGCTTTCTGAGCTGAGAACTGCATTTTGTGACATAGTTCATCAGTGGATGATGAGAATGTCAGTTTTGACAAAGAACACTGATCATTACTAAAATGCTCTAATTGAGCTGTTAGAATGTCAGAAACAAGCTTTCTGAGCTGAGAACTGCATTTTGTGACATAGTTCATCAGTGGATGATGAGAATGTCAGTTTTGACAAAGAACACTGTTCATTACTAAAATGCTCTAATTGAGCTGTTAGAATGTCAGAAACAAGCTTTCTGAGCTGAGAACTGCATTTTGTGACATAGTTCATCAGTGGATGATGAGAATGTCAGTTTTGACAAAGAACACTGTTCATTACTAAAATGCTCTAATTGAGCTGTTAGAATGTCAGAAACAAGCTTTCTGAGCTGAGAACTGCATTTTGTGACAAAGTGAATCAGTGGATGATGAGAATGTCACTTTTGACAAAGAACACTAATCATTACTAAAATGCTCTAATTGAGCTGTTAGAATGTCAGAAACAAGCTTTCTGAGCTGAGAACTGCATTTTGTGACAAAGTGAATCAGTGGATGATGAGAATGTCACTTTTGACAAAGAACACTGATCATTACTAAAATGCTCTAATTGAGCTGTTAGAATGTCAGAAACAAGCTTTCTGAGCTGAGAACTGCATTTTGTGACAAAGTGAATCAGTGGATGATGAGAATGTCAGTTTTGACAAAGAACACTGATCGTTACTAAAATGCTCTAATTGAGCTGTTAGAATGTCAGAAACAAGCTTTCTGAGCTGAGAACTGCATTTTGTGACAAAGTGAATCAGTGGATGATGAGAATGTCACTTTTGACAAAGAACACTGATCATTACTAAAATGCTCTAATTGAGCTGTTAGAATGTCAGAAACAAGCTTTCTGAGCTGAGAACTGCATTTTGTGACAAAGTGAATCAGTGGATGATGAGAATGTCAGTTTTGACAAAGAACACTGTTCATTACTGAAATGCTCCAATTGAGCTGTTAGAATGTCAGAAACAAGCTTTCTGAGCTGAAAACTGCATTTTGTGACAAAAAGCATCAGTGGATGATGAGAATGTCAGTTTTGACAAAGAACACTGTTCATCACTAAGATGCTCCAATTGAGCTGTTAGAATGTCAGAAACAAGCTTTCTGAGCTGAGAACTGCATTTTGTGACATAGTTCATCAGTGGATGATGAGAATGTCAGTTTTGACAAAGAACACTGATCATTACTAAAATGCTCTAATTGAGCTGTTAGAATGTCAGAAACAAGCTTTCTGAGCTGAGAACTGCATTTTGTGACATAGTTCATCAGTGGATGATGAGAATGTCAGTTTTGACAAAGAACACTGTTCATTACTAAAATGCTCTAATTGAGCTGTTAGAATGTCAGAAACAAGCTTTCTGAGCTGAGAACTGCATTTTGTGACATAGTTCATCAGTGGATGATGAGAATGTCAGTTTTGACAAAGAACACTGTTCATTACTAAAATGCTCTAATTGAGCTGTTAGAATGTCAGAAACAAGCTTTCTGAGCTGAGAACTGCATTTTGTGACAAAGTGAATCAGTGGATGATGAGAATGTCAGTTTTGACAAAGAACACTGATCGTTACTAAAATGCTCTAATTGAGCTGTTAGAATGTCAGAAACAAGCTTTCTGAGCTGAGAACTGCATTTTGTGACAAAGTGAATCAGTGGATGATGAGAATGTCACTTTTGACAAAGAACACTGATCATTACTAAAATGCTCTAATTGAGCTGTTAGAATGTCAGAAACAAGCTTTCTGAGCTGAGAACTGCATTTTGTGACAAAGTGAATCAGTGGATGATGAGAATGTCAGTTTTGACTAAGAACACTGTTCATTACTGAAATGCTCCAATTGAGCTGTTAGAATGTCAGAAACAAGCTTTCTGAGCTGAAAACTGCATTTTGTGACAAAAAGCATCAGTGGATGATGAGAATGTCAGTTTTGACAAAGAACACTGTTCATCACTAAAATGCTCCAATTGAGCTGTTAGAATGTCAGAAACAAGCTTTCTGAGCTGAGAACTGCATTTTGTGACATAGTTCATCAGTGGATGATGAGAATGTCAGTTTTGACAAAGAACACTGATCATTACTAAAATGCTCTAATTGAGCTGTTAGAATGTCAGAAACAAGCTTTCTGAGCTGAGAACTGCATTTTGTGACATAGTTCATCAGTGGATGATGAGAATGTCAGTTTTGACAAAGAACACTGTTCATTACTAAAATGCTCTAATTGAGCTGTTAGAATGTCAGAAACAAGCTTTCTGAGCTGAGAACTGCATTTTGTGACATAGTTCATCAGTGGATGATGAGAATGTCAGTTTTGACAAAGAACACTGTTCATTACTAAAATGCTCTAATTGAGCTGTTAGAATGTCAGAAACAAGCTTTCTGAGCTGAGAACTGCATTTTGTGACAAAGTGAATCAGTGGATGATGAGAATGTCACTTTTGACAAAGAACACTGATCATTACTAAAATGCTCTAATTGAGCTGTTAGAATGTCAGAAACAAGCTTTCTGAGCTGAGAACTGCATTTTGTGACAAAGTGAATCAGTGGATGATGAGAATGTCACTTTTGACAAAGAACACTGATCATTACTAAAATGCTCTAATTGAGCTGTTAGAATGTCAGAAACAAGCTTTCTGAGCTGAGAACTGCATTTTGTGACAAAGTGAATCAGTGGATGATGAGAATGTCAGTTTTGAAAAAGAACACTGATCGTTACTAAAATGCTCTAATTGAGCTGTTAGAATGTCAGAAACAAGCTTTCTGAGCTGAGAACTGCATTTTGTGACAAAGTGAATCAGTGGATGATGAGAATGTCACTTTTGACAAAGAACACTGATCATTACTAAAATGCTCTAATTGAGCTGTTAGAATGTCAGAAACAAGCTTTCTGAGCTGAGAACTGCATTTTGTGACAAAGTGAATCAGTGGATGATGAGAATGTCAGTTTTGACAAAGAACACTGTTCATTACTGAAATGCTCCAATTGAGCTGTTAGAATGTCAGAAACAAGCTTTCTGAGCTGAAAACTGCATTTTGTGACAAAAAGCATCAGTGGATGATGAGAATGTCAGTTTTGACAAAGAACACTGTTCATCACTAAAATGCTCCAATTGAGCTGTTAGAATGTCAGAAACAAGCTTTCTGAGCTGAAAACTGCATTTTGTGACAAAGTGAATCAGTGGATGATGAGAATGTCAGTTTTGACAAAGAACACTGTTCATTACTAAAATGCTCTAATTGAGCTGTTAGAATGTCAGAAACAAGCTTTCTGAGCTGAGAACTGCATTTTGTGACATAGTTCATCAGTGGATGATGAGAATGTCAGTTTTGACAAAGAACACTGTTCATTACTAAAATGCTCTAATTGAGCTGTTAGAATGTCAGAAACAAGCTTTCTGAGCTGAGAACTGCATTTTGTGACATAGTTCATCAGTGGATGATGAGAATGTCAGTTTTGACAAAGAACACTGTTCATTACTAAAATGCTCTAATTGAGCTGTTAGAATGTCAGAAACAAGCTTTCTGATCTGAGAACTGCATTTTGTGACAAAGTGAATCAGTGGATGATGAGAATGTCACTTTTGACAAAGAAAACTAATCATTACTAAAATGCTCTAATTGAGCTGTTAGAATGTCAGAAACTAGCTTTCTGAGCTGAGAACTGCATTTTGTGACAAAGTGAATCAGTGGATGATGAGAATGTCAGTTTTGACAAAGAACACTGATCGTTACTAAAATGCTCTAATTGAGCTGTTAGAATGTCAGAAACAAGCTTTCTGAGCTGAAAACTGCATTTTGTGACAAAGTGAATCAGTGGATGATGAGAATGTCAGTTTTGACAAAGAACACTGTTCATTACTAAAATGCTCTAATTGAGCTGTTAGAATGTCAGAAACAAGCTTTCTGAGCTGAAAACTGCATTTTGTGACAAAAAGCATCAGTGGATGATGAGAATGTCAGTTTTGACAAAGAACACTGTTCATTACTAAAATGCTCTAATTGAGCTGTTAGAATGTCAGAAACAAGCTTTCTGAGCTGAAAACTGCATTTTGTGACAAAGTGAATCAGTGGATGATGAGAATGTCAGTTTTGACAAAGAACACTGTTCATTACTAAAATGCTCTAATTGAGCTGTTAGAATGTCAGAAACAAGCTTTCTGAGCTGAGAACTGCATTTTGTGACATAGTTCATCAGTGGATGATGAGAATGTCAGTTTTGACAAAGAACACTGTTCATTACTAAAATGCTCTAATTGAGCTGTTAGAATGTCAGAAACAAGCTTTCTGAGCTGAGAACTGCATTTTGTGACATAGTTCATCAGTGGATGATGAGAATGTCAGTTTTGACAAAGAACACTGTTCATTACTAAAATGCTCTAATTGAGCTGTTAGAATGTCAGAAACAAGCTTTCTGAGCTGAGAACTGCATTTTGTGACAAAGTGAATCAGTGGATGATGAGAATGTCACTTTTGACAAAGAAAACTAATCATTACTAAAATGCTCTAATTGAGCTGTTAGAATGTCAGAAACTAGCTTTCTGAGCTGAGAACTGCATTTTGTGACAAAGTGAATCAGTGGATGATGAGAATGTCAGTTTTGACAAAGAACACTGATCGTTACTAAAATGCTCTAATTGAGCTGTTAGAATGTCAGAAACAAGCTTTCTGAGCTGAAAACTGCATTTTGTGACAAAGTGAATCAGTGGATGATGAGAATGTCAGTTTTGACAAAGAACACTGTTCATTACTGAAATGCTCCAATTGAGCTGTTAGAATGTCAGAAACAAGCTTTCTGAGCTGAAAACTGCATTTTGTGACATAGTTCATCAGTGGATGATGAGAATGTCAGTTTTGACAAAGAACACTGTTCATTACTAAAATGCTCTAATTGAGCTGTTAGAATGTCAGAAACAAGCTTTCTGAGCTGAGAACTGCATTTTGTGACAAAGTGAATCAGTGGATGATGAGAATGTCAGTTTTGACAAAGAACACTGATCGTTACTAAAATGCTCTAATTGAGCTGTTAGAATGTCAGAAACAAGCTTTCTGAGCTGAGAACTGCATTTTGTGACAAAGTGAATCAGTGGATGATGAGAATGTCACTTTTGACAAAGAACACTGATCATTACTAAAATGCTCTAATTGAGCTGTTAGAATGTCAGAAACAAGCTTTCTGAGCTGAGAACTGCATTTTGTGACAAAGTGAATCAGTGGATGATGAGAATGTCAGTTTTGACAAAGAACACTGTTCATTACTGAAATGCTCCAATTGAGCTGTTAGAATGTCAGAAACAAGCTTTCTGAGCTGAAAACTGCATTTTGTGACAAAAAGCATCAGTGGATGATGAGAATGTCAGTTTTGACAAAGAACACTGTTCATCACTAAAATGCTCCAATTGAGCTGTTAGAATGTCAGAAACAAGCTTTCTGAGCTGAGAACTGCATTTTGTGACATAGTTCATCAGTGGATGATGAGAATGTCAGTTTTGACAAAGAACACTGATCATTACTAAAATGCTCTAATTGAGCTGTTAGAATGTCAGAAACAAGCTTTCTGAGCTGAGAACTGCATTTTGTGACAAAGTGAATCAGTGGATGATGAGAATGTCAGTTTTGAAAAAGAACACTGATCGTTACTAAAATGCTCTAATTGAGCTGTTAGAATGTCAGAAACAAGCTTTCTGAGCTGAGAACTGCATTTTGTGACAAAGTGAATCAGTGGATGATGAGAATGTCACTTTTGACAAAGAACACTGATCATTACTAAAATGCTATAATTGAGCTGTTAGAATGTCAGAAACAAGCTTTCTGAGCTGAGAACTGCATTTTGTGACAAAGTGAATCAGTGGATGATGAGAATGTCAGTTTTGACAAAGAACACTGTTCATTACTGAAATGCTCCAATTGAGCTGTTAGAATGTCAGAAACAAGCTTTCTGAGCTGAAAACTGCATTTTGTGACAAAAAGCATCAGTGGATGATGAGAATGTCAGTTTTGACAAAGAACACTGTTCATCACTAAAATGCTCCAATTGAGCTGTTAGAATGTCAGAAACAAGCTTTCTGAGCTGAGAACTTTATTTTGTGACATAGTTCATCAGTGGATGATGAGAATGTCAGTTTTGACAAAGAACACTGTTCATTACTAAAATGCTCTAATTGAGCTGTTAGAATGTCAGAAACAAGCTTCTGAGCTGAAAACTGCATTTTGTGACAAAGTGAATCAGTGGATGATGAGAATGTCAGTTTTGACAAAGAACACTGTTCATTACTAAAATGCTCTAATTGAGCTGTTAGAATGTCAGAAACAAGCTTTCTGAGCTGAAAACTGCATTTTGTGACAAAGTGAATCAGTGGATGATGAGAATGTCAGTTTTGACAAAGAACACTGTTCATTACTGAAATGCTCCAATTGAGCTGTTAGAATGTCAGAAACAAGCTTTCTGAGCTGAAAACTGCATTTTGTGACAAAAAGCATCAGTGGATGATGAGAATGTCAGTTTTGACAAAGAACACTGTTCATCACTAAAATGCTCCAATTGAGCTGTTAGAATGTCAGAAACAAGCTTTCTGAGCTGAAAACTGCATTTTGTGACAAAGTGAATCAGTGGATGATGAGAATGTCAGTTTTGACAAAGAACACTGTTCATTACTAAAATGCTCTAATTGAGCTCTTAGAATGTCAGAAACAAGCTTTCTGAGCTGAGAACTGCATTTTGTGACATAGTTCATCAGTGGGTGATGAGAATGTCAGTTTTGACAAAGAACACTGTTCATTACTAAAATGCTCTAATTGAGCTGTTAGAATGTCAGAAACAAGCTTTCTGAGCTGAGAACTGCATTTTGTGACATAGTTCATCAGTGGATGATGAGAATGTCAGTTTTGACAAAGAACACTGTTCATTACTAAAATGCTCTACTTGAGATGTTAGAATGTCAGAAACAAGCTTTCTGAGCTGAGAACTGCATTTTGTGACATAGTTCATCAGTGGATGATGAGAATGTCAGTTTTGACAAAGAACACTGTTCATTACTAAAATGCTCTAATTGAGCTGTTAGAATGTCAGAAACAAGCTTTCTGAGCTGAGAACTGCATTTTGTGACAAAGTGAATCAGTGGATGATGAGAATGTCAGTTTTGACAAAGAACACTGATCGTTACTAAAATGCTCTAATTGAGCTGTTAGAATGTCAGAAACAAGCTTTCTGAGCTGAGAACTGCATTTTGTGACATAGTTCATCAGTGGATGATGAGAATGTCAGTTTTGGCAAAGAACACTGTTCATTACTAAAATGCTCTAATTGAGCTGTTAGAATGTCAGAAACAAGCTTTCTGAGCTGAAAACTGCATTTTGTGACAAAAAGCATCAGTGGATGATGAGAATGTCAGTTTTGACAAAGAACACTGTTCATCACTAAAATGCTCCAATTGAGCTGTTAGAATGTCAGAAACAAGCTTTCTGAGCTGAGAACTGCATTTTGTGACATAGTTCATCAGTGGATGATGAGAATGTCAGTTTTGACAAAGAACACTGTTCATTACTAAAATGCTCTAATTGAGCTGTTAGAATGTCAGAAACAAGCTTTCTGAGCTGAGAACTGCATTTTGTGACATAGTTCATCAGTGGATGATGAGAATGTCAGTTTTGACAAAGAACACTGATCATTACTAAAATGCTCTAATTGAGCTGTTAGAATGTCAGAAACAAGCTTTCTGAGCTGAGAACTGCATTTTGTGACAAAGTGAATCAGTGGATGATGAGAATGTCACTTTTGACAAAGAACACTGATCATTACTAAAATGCTCTAATTGAGCTGTTAGAATGTCAGAAACAAGCTTTCTGAGCATAAAACTGCATTTTGTGACAAAGTGCATCAGTGGATGATGAGAATGTCAGTTTTGACAAAGAACACTGTTCATTACTAAAATGCTCTAATTGAGCTGTTAAAATATCAGAAACAAGCTTTCTGAGCTGAAAACTGCATTATGTGACAAAAAGCATCAGTGTATGATGAGAATGTCAGTTTTGACAAAGAACACTGATCATTACTAAAATGCTCCAATTGAGCTGTTAGAATGTCAGAAACAAGCTTTCTGAGCTGAGAACTGCATTTTGTGACATAGTTCATCAGTGGATGATGAGAATGTCAGTTTTGACAAAGAACACTGTTCATTACTAAAATGCTCTAATTGAGCTGTTAGAATGTCAGAAACAAGCTTTCTGAGCTGAAAACTGCATTTTGTGACATAGTTCATCAGTGGATGATGAGAATGTCAGTTTTGACAAAGAACACTGATCATTACTAAAATGCTCTAATTGAGCTGTTAGAATGTCAGAAACAAGCTTTCTGAGCTGAGAACTGCATTTTGTGACAAAGTGAATCAGTGGATGATGAGAATGTCAGTTTTGACAAAGAACACTGATCGTTACTAAAATGCTCTAATTGAGCTGTTAGAATGTCAGAAACAAGCTTTCTGAGCTGAGAACTGCATTTTGTGACAAAGTGAATCAGTGGATGATGAGAATGTCACTTTTGACAAAGAACACTGATCATTACTAAAATGCTCTAATTGAGCTGTTAGAATGTCAGAAACAAGCTTTCTGAGCTGAGAACTGCATTTTGTGACAAAGTGAATCAGTGGATGATGAGAATGTCAGTTTTGACTAAGAACACTGTTCATTACTGAAATGCTCCAATTGAGCTGTTAGAATGTCAGAAACAAGCTTTCTGAGCTGAAAACTGCATTTTGTGACAAAAAGCATCAGTGGATGATGAGAATGTCAGTTTTGACAAAGAACACTGTTCATCACTAAAATGCTCCAATTGAGCTGTTAGAATGTCAGAAACAAGCTTTCTGAGCTGAGAACTGCATTTTGTGACATAGTTCATCAGTGGATGATGAGAATGTCAGTTTTGACAAAGAACACTGATCATTACTAAAATGCTCTAATTGAGCTGTTAGAATGTCAGAAACAAGCTTTCTGAGCTGAGAACTGCATTTTGTGACATAGTTCATCAGTGGATGATGAGAATGTCAGTTTTGACAAAGAACACTGTTCATTACTAAAATGCTCTAATTGAGCTGTTAGAATGTCAGAAACAAGCTTTCTGAGCTGAGAACTGCATTTTGTGACATAGTTCATCAGTGGATGATGAGAATGTCAGTTTTGACAAAGAACACTGTTCATTACTAAAATGCTCTAATTGAGCTGTTAGAATGTCAGAAACAAGCTTTCTGAGCTGAGAACTGCATTTTGTGACAAAGTGAATCAGTGGATGATGAGAATGTCACTTTTGACAAAGAACACTGATCATTACTAAAATGCTCTAATTGAGCTGTTAGAATGTCAGAAACAAGCTTTCTGAGCTGAGAACTGCATTTTGTGACAAAGTGAATCAGTGGATGATGAGAATGTCACTTTTGACAAAGAACACTGATCATTACTAAAATGCTCTAATTGAGCTGTTAGAATGTCAGAAACAAGCTTTCTGAGCTGAGAACTGCATTTTGTGACAAAGTGAATCAGTGGATGATGAGAATGTCAGTTTTGAAAAAGAACACTGATCGTTACTAAAATGCTCTAATTGAGCTGTTAGAATGTCAGAAACAAGCTTTCTGAGCTGAGAACTGCATTTTGTGACAAAGTGAATCAGTGGATGATGAGAATGTCACTTTTGACAAAGAACACTGATCATTACTAAAATGCTCTAATTGAGCTGTTAGAATGTCAGAAACAAGCTTTCTGAGCTGAGAACTGCATTTTGTGACAAAGTGAATCAGTGGATGATGAGAATGTCAGTTTTGACAAAGAACACTGTTCATTACTGAAATGCTCCAATTGAGCTGTTAGAATGTCAGAAACAAGCTTTCTGAGCTGAAAACTGCATTTTGTGACAAAAAGCATCAGTGGATGATGAGAATGTCAGTTTTGACAAAGAACACTGTTCATCACTAAAATGCTCCAATTGAGCTGTTAGAATGTCAGAAACAAGCTTTCTGAGCTGAAAACTGCATTTTGTGACAAAGTGAATCAGTGGATGATGAGAATGTCAGTTTTGACAAAGAACACTGTTCATTACTAAAATGCTCTAATTGAGCTGTTAGAATGTCAGAAACAAGCTTTCTGAGCTGAGAACTGCATTTTGTGACATAGTTCATCAGTGGATGATGAGAATGTCAGTTTTGACAAAGAACACTGTTCATTACTAAAATGCTCTAATTGAGCTGTTAGAATGTCAGAAACAAGCTTTCTGAGCTGAGAACTGCATTTTGTGACATAGTTCATCAGTGGATGATGAGAATGTCAGTTTTGACAAAGAACACTGTTCATTACTAAAATGCTCTAATTGAGCTGTTAGAATGTCAGAAACAAGCTTTCTGATCTGAGAACTGCATTTTGTGACAAAGTGAATCAGTGGATGATGAGAATGTCAGTTTTGACAAAGAAAACTAATCATTACTAAAATGCTCTAATTGAGCTGTTAGAATGTCAGAAACAAGCTTTCTGAGCTGAGAACTGCATTTTGTGACAAAGTGAATCAGTGGATGATGAGAATGTCACTTTTGACAAAGAACACTGATCATTACTAAAATGCTCTAATTGAGCTGTTAGAATGTCAGAAACAAGCTTTCTGAGCTGAGAACTGCATTTTGTGACAAAGTGAATCAGTGGATGATGAGAATGTCAGTTTTGACAAAGAACACTGATCGTTACTAAAATGCTCTAATTGAGCTGTTAGAATGTCAGAAACAAGCTTTCTGAGCTGAGAACTGCATTTTGTGACAAAGTGAATCAGTGGATGATGAGAATGTCACTTTTGACAAAGAACACTGATCATTACTAAAATGCTCTAATTGAGCTGTTAGAATGTCAGAAACAAGCTTTCTGAGCTGAGAACTGCATTTTGTGACAAAGTGAATCAGTGGATGATGAGAATGTCAGTTTTGACAAAGAACACTGTTCATTACTGAAATGCTCCAATTGAGCTGTTAGAATGTCAGAAACAAGCTTTCTGAGCTGAAAACTGCATTTTGTGACAAAAAGCATCAGTGGATGATGAGAATGTCAGTTTTGACAAAGAACACTGTTCATCACTAAGATGCTCCAATTGAGCTGTTAGAATGTCAGAAACAAGCTTTCTGAGCTGAGAACTGCATTTTGTGACATAGTTCATCAGTGGATGATGAGAATGTCAGTTTTGACAAAGAACACTGATCATTACTAAAATGCTCTAATTGAGCTGTTAGAATGTCAGAAACAAGCTTTCTGAGCTGAGAACTGCATTTTGTGACATAGTTCATCAGTGGATGATGAGAATGTCAGTTTTGACAAAGAACACTGTTCATTACTAAAATGCTCTAATTGAGCTGTTAGAATGTCAGAAACAAGCTTTCTGAGCTGAGAACTGCATTTTGTGACATAGTTCATCAGTGGATGATGAGAATGTCAGTTTTGACAAAGAACACTGTTCATTACTAAAATGCTCTAATTGAGCTGTTAGAATGTCAGAAACAAGCTTTCTGAGCTGAGAACTGCATTTTGTGACAAAGTGAATCAGTGGATGATGAGAATGTCAGTTTTGACAAAGAACACTGATCGTTACTAAAATGCTCTAATTGAGCTGTTAGAATGTCAGAAACAAGCTTTCTGAGCTGAGAACTGCATTTTGTGACAAAGTGAATCAGTGGATGATGAGAATGTCACTTTTGACAAAGAACACTGATCATTACTAAAATGCTCTAATTGAGCTGTTAGAATGTCAGAAACAAGCTTTCTGAGCTGAGAACTGCATTTTGTGACAAAGTGAATCAGTGGATGATGAGAATGTCAGTTTTGACTAAGAACACTGTTCATTACTGAAATGCTCCAATTGAGCTGTTAGAATGTCAGAAACAAGCTTTCTGAGCTGAAAACTGCATTTTGTGACAAAAAGCATCAGTGGATGATGAGAATGTCAGTTTTGACAAAGAACACTGTTCATCACTAAAATGCTCCAATTGAGCTGTTAGAATGTCAGAAACAAGCTTTCTGAGCTGAGAACTGCATTTTGTGACATAGTTCATCAGTGGATGATGAGAATGTCAGTTTTGACAAAGAACACTGATCATTACTAAAATGCTCTAATTGAGCTGTTAGAATGTCAGAAACAAGCTTTCTGAGCTGAGAACTGCATTTTGTGACATAGTTCATCAGTGGATGATGAGAATGTCAGTTTTGACAAAGAACACTGTTCATTACTAAAATGCTCTAATTGAGCTGTTAGAATGTCAGAAACAAGCTTTCTGAGCTGAGAACTGCATTTTGTGACATAGTTCATCAGTGGATGATGAGAATGTCAGTTTTGACAAAGAACACTGTTCATTACTAAAATGCTCTAATTGAGCTGTTAGAATGTCAGAAACAAGCTTTCTGAGCTGAGAACTGCATTTTGTGACAAAGTGAATCAGTGGATGATGAGAATGTCACTTTTGACAAAGAACACTGATCATTACTAAAATGCTCTAATTGAGCTGTTAGAATGTCAGAAACAAGCTTTCTGAGCTGAGAACTGCATTTTGTGACAAAGTGAATCAGTGGATGATGAGAATGTCACTTTTGACAAAGAACACTGATCATTACTAAAATGCTCTAATTGAGCTGTTAGAATGTCAGAAACAAGCTTTCTGAGCTGAGAACTGCATTTTGTGACAAAGTGAATCAGTGGATGATGAGAATGTCAGTTTTGAAAAAGAACACTGATCGTTACTAAAATGCTCTAATTGAGCTGTTAGAATGTCAGAAACAAGCTTTCTGAGCTGAGAACTGCATTTTGTGACAAAGTGAATCAGTGGATGATGAGAATGTCACTTTTGACAAAGAACACTGATCATTACTAAAATGCTCTAATTGAGCTGTTAGAATGTCAAAAAACAAGCTTTCTTAGCTGAGAACTGCATTTTGTGACAAAGTGAATCAGTGGATGATGAGAATGTCAGTTTTGACAAAGAACACTGTTCATTACTGAAATGCTCCAATTGAGCTGTTAGAATGTCAGAAACAAGCTTTCTGAGCTGAAAACTGCATTTTGTGACAAAAAGCATCAGTGGATGATGAGAATGTCAGTTTTGACAAAGAACACTGTTCATCACTAAAATGCTCCAATTGAGCTGTTAGAATGTCAGAAACAAGCTTTCTGAGCTGAAAACTGCATTTTGTGACAAAGTGAATCAGTGGATGATGAGAATGTCAGTTTTGACAAAGAACACTGTTCATTACTAAAATGCTCTAATTGAGCTGTTAGAATGTCAGAAACAAGCTTTCTGAGCTGAGAACTGCATTTTGTGACATAGTTCATCAGTGGATGATGAGAATGTCAGTTTTGACAAAGAACACTGTTCATTACTAAAATGCTCTAATTGAGCTGTTAGAATGTCAGAAACAAGCTTTCTGAGCTGAGAACTGCATTTTGTGACATAGTTCATCAGTGGATGATGAGAATGTCAGTTTTGACAAAGAACACTGTTCATTACTAAAATGCTCTAATTGAGCTGTTAGAATGTCAGAAACAAGCTTTCTGATCTGAGAACTGCATTTTGTGACAAAGTGAATCAGTGGATGATGAGAATGTCACTTTTGACAAAGAAAACTAATCATTACTAAAATGCTCTAATTGAGCTGTTAGAATGTCAGAAACTAGCTTTCTGAGCTGAGAACTGCATTTTGTGACAAAGTGAATCAGTGGATGATGAGAATGTCAGTTTTGACAAAGAACACTGATCGTTACTAAAATGCTCTAATTGAGCTGTTAGAATGTCAGAAACAAGCTTTCTGAGCTGAAAACTGCATTTTGTGACAAAGTGAATCAGTGGATGATGAGAATGTCAGTTTTGACAAAGAACACTGTTCATTACTAAAATGCTCTAATTGAGCTGTTAGAATGTCAGAAACAAGCTTTCTGAGCTGAAAACTGCATTTTGTGACAAAAAGCATCAGTGGATGATGAGAATGTCAGTTTTGACAAAGAACACTGTTCATTACTAAAATGCTCTAATTGAGCTGTTAGAATGTCAGAAACAAGCTTTCTGAGCTGAAAACTGCATTTTGTGACAAAGTGAATCAGTGGATGATGAGAATGTCAGTTTTGACAAAGAACACTGTTCATTACTAAAATGCTCTAATTGAGCTGTTAGAATGTCAGAAACAAGCTTTCTGAGCTGAGAACTGCATTTTGTGACATAGTTCATCAGTGGATGATGAGAATGTCAGTTTTGACAAAGAACACTGTTCATTACTAAAATGCTCTAATTGAGCTGTTAGAATGTCAGAAACAAGCTTTCTGAGCTGAGAACTGCATTTTGTGACATAGTTCATCAGTGGATGATGAGAATGTCAGTTTTGACAAAGAACACTGTTCATTACTAAAATGCTCTAATTGAGCTGTTAGAATGTCAGAAACAAGCTTTCTGAGCTGAGAACTGCATTTTGTGACAAAGTGAATCAGTGGATGATGAGAATGTCACTTTTGACAAAGAAAACTAATCATTACTAAAATGCTCTAATTGAGCTGTTAGAATGTCAGAAACTAGCTTTCTGAGCTGAGAACTGCATTTTGTGACAAAGTGAATCAGTGGATGATGAGAATGTCAGTTTTGACAAAGAACACTGATCGTTACTAAAATGCTCTAATTGAGCTGTTAGAATGTCAGAAACAAGCTTTCTGAGCTGAAAACTGCATTTTGTGACAAAGTGAATCAGTGGATGATGAGAATGTCAGTTTTGACAAAGAACACTGTTCATTACTGAAATGCTCCAATTGAGCTGTTAGAATGTCAGAAACAAGCTTTCTGAGCTGAAAACTGCATTTTGTGACATAGTTCATCAGTGGATGATGAGAATGTCAGTTTTGACAAAGAACACTGTTCATTACTAAAATGCTCTAATTGAGCTGTTAGAATGTCAGAAACAAGCTTTCTGAGCTGAGAACTGCATTTTGTGACAAAGTGAATCAGTGGATGATGAGAATGTCAGTTTTGACAAAGAACACTGATCGTTACTAAAATGCTCTAATTGAGCTGTTAGAATGTCAGAAACAAGCTTTCTGAGCTGAGAACTGCATTTTGTGACAAAGTGAATCAGTGGATGATGAGAATGTCACTTTTGACAAAGAACACTGATCATTACTAAAATGCTCTAATTGAGCTGTTAGAATGTCAGAAACAAGCTTTCTGAGCTGAGAACTGCATTTTGTGACAAAGTGAATCAGTGGATGATGAGAATGTCAGTTTTGACAAAGAACACTGTTCATTACTGAAATGCTCCAATTGAGCTGTTAGAATGTCAGAAACAAGCTTTCTGAGCTGAAAACTGCATTTTGTGACAAAAAGCATCAGTGGATGATGAGAATGTCAGTTTTGACAAAGAACACTGTTCATCACTAAAATGCTCCAATTGAGCTGTTAGAATGTCAGAAACAAGCTTTCTGAGCTGAGAACTGCATTTTGTGACATAGTTCATCAGTGGATGATGAGAATGTCAGTTTTGACAAAGAACACTGATCATTACTAAAATGCTCTAATTGAGCTGTTAGAATGTCAGAAACAAGCTTTCTGAGCTGAGAACTGCATTTTGTGACAAAGTGAATCAGTGGATGATGAGAATGTCAGTTTTGAAAAAGAACACTGATCGTTACTAAAATGCTCTAATTGAGCTGTTAGAATGTCAGAAACAAGCTTTCTGAGCTGAGAACTGCATTTTGTGACAAAGTGAATCAGTGGATGATGAGAATGTCACTTTTGACAAAGAACACTGATCATTACTAAAATGCTATAATTGAGCTGTTAGAATGTCAGAAACAAGCTTTCTGAGCTGAGAACTGCATTTTGTGACAAAGTGAATCAGTGGATGATGAGAATGTCAGTTTTGACAAAGAACACTGTTCATTACTGAAATGCTCCAATTGAGCTGTTAGAATGTCAGAAACAAGCTTTCTGAGCTGAAAACTGCATTTTGTGACAAAAAGCATCAGTGGATGATGAGAATGTCAGTTTTGACAAAGAACACTGTTCATCACTAAAATGCTCCAATTGAGCTGTTAGAATGTCAGAAACAAGCTTTCTGAGCTGAGAACTTTATTTTGTGACATAGTTCATCAGTGGATGATGAGAATGTCAGTTTTGACAAAGAACACTGTTCATTACTAAAATGCTCTAATTGAGCTGTTAGAATGTCAGAAACAAGCTTCTGAGCTGAAAACTGCATTTTGTGACAAAGTGAATCAGTGGATGATGAGAATGTCAGTTTTGACAAAGAACACTGTTCATTACTAAAATGCTCTAATTGAGCTGTTAGAATGTCAGAAACAAGCTTTCTGAGCTGAAAACTGCATTTTGTGACAAAGTGAATCAGTGGATGATGAGAATGTCAGTTTTGACAAAGAACACTGTTCATTACTGAAATGCTCCAATTGAGCTGTTAGAATGTCAGAAACAAGCTTTCTGAGCTGAAAACTGCATTTTGTGACAAAAAGCATCAGTGGATGATGAGAATGTCAGTTTTGACAAAGAACACTGTTCATCACTAAAATGCTCCAATTGAGCTGTTAGAATGTCAGAAACAAGCTTTCTGAGCTGAAAACTGCATTTTGTGACAAAGTGAATCAGTGGATGATGAGAATGTCAGTTTTGACAAAGAACACTGTTCATTACTAAAATGCTCTAATTGAGCTCTTAGAATGTCAGAAACAAGCTTTCTGAGCTGAGAACTGCATTTTGTGACATAGTTCATCAGTGGGTGATGAGAATGTCAGTTTTGACAAAGAACACTGTTCATTACTAAAATGCTCTAATTGAGCTGTTAGAATGTCAGAAACAAGCTTTCTGAGCTGAGAACTGCATTTTGTGACATAGTTCATCAGTGGATGATGAGAATGTCAGTTTTGACAAAGAACACTGTTCATTACTAAAATGCTCTAATTGAGCTGTTAGAATGTCAGAAACAAGCTTTCTGATCTGAGAACTGCATTTTGTGACAAAGTGAATCAGTGGATGATGAGAATGTCAGTTTTGACAAAGAAAACTAATCATTACTAAAATGCTCTAATTGAGCTGTTAGAATGTCAGAAACAAGCTTTCTGAGCTGAGAACTGCATTTTGTGACAAAGTGAATCAGTGGATGATGAGAATGTCACTTTTGACAAAGAACACTGATCATTACTAAAATGCTCTAATTGAGCTGTTAGAATGTCAGAAACAAGCTTTCTGAGCTGAGAACTGCATTTTGTGACAAAGTGAATCAGTGGATGATGAGAATGTCAGTTTTGACAAAGAACACTGATCGTTACTAAAATGCTCTAATTGAGCTGTTAGAATGTCAGAAACAAGCTTTCTGAGCTGAGAACTGCATTCTGTGACAAAGTGAATCAGTGGATGATGAGAATGTCACTTTTGACAAAGAACACTGATCATTACTAAAATGCTCTAATTGAGCTGTTAGAATGTCAGAAACAAGCTTTCTGAGCTGAGAACTGCATTTTGTGACAAAGTGAATCAGTGGATGATGAGAATGTCAGTTTTGACAAAGAACACTGTTCATTACTGAAATGCTCCAATTGAGCTGTTAGAATGTCAGAAACAAGCTTTCTGAGCTGAAAACTGCATTTTGTGACAAAAAGCATCAGTGGATGATGAGAATGTCAGTTTTGACAAAGAACACTGTTCATCACTAAGATGCTCCAATTGAGCTGTTAGAATGTCAGAAACAAGCTTTCTGAGCTGAGAACTGCATTTTGTGACATAGTTCATCAGTGGATGATGAGAATGTCAGTTTTGACAAAGAACACTGATCATTACTAAAATGCTCTAATTGAGCTGTTAGAATGTCAGAAACAAGCTTTCTGAGCTGAGAACTGCATTTTGTGACATAGTTCATCAGTGGATGATGAGAATGTCAGTTTTGACAAAGAACACTGTTCATTACTAAAATGCTCTAATTGAGCTGTTAGAATGTCAGAAACAAGCTTTCTGAGCTGAGAACTGCATTTTGTGACATAGTTCATCAGTGGATGATGAGAATGTCAGTTTTGACAAAGAACACTGTTCATTACTAAAATGCTCTAATTGAGCTGTTAGAATGTCAGAAACAAGCTTTCTGAGCTGAGAACTGCATTTTGTGACAAAGTGAATCAGTGGATGATGAGAATGTCACTTTTGACAAAGAACACTGATCATTACTAAAATGCTCTAATTGAGCTGTTAGAATATCAGAAACAAGCTTTCTGAGCTGAGAACTGCATTTTGTGACAAAGTGAATCAGTGGATGATGAGAATGTCAGTTTTGACAAAGAACACTGTTCATTACTAAAATGCTCTAATTGAGCTGTTAGAATGTCAGAAACAAGCTTTCTGAGCTGAAAACTGCATTATGTGACAAAAAGCATCAGTGTATGATGAGAATGTCAGTTTTGACAAAGAACACTGATCATTACTAAAATGCTCCAATTGAGCTGTTAGAATGTCAGAAACAAGCTTTCTGAGCTGAGAACTGCATTTTGTAACATAGTTCATCAGTGGATGATGAGAATGTCAGTTTTGACAAAGAACACTGTTCATTACTAAAATGCTCTAATTGAGCTGTTAGAATGTCAGAAACAAGCTTTCTGAGCTGAAAACTGCATTTTGTGACAAAGTGAATCAGTGGATGATGAGAATGTCAGTTTTGACAAAGAACACTGTTCATTACTAAAATGCTCTAATTGAGCTGTTAGAATGTCAGAAACAAGCTTTCTGAGCTGAGAACTGCATTTTGTGACATAGTTCATCAGTGGATGATGAGAATGTCAGTTTTGACAAAGAACACTGTTCATTACTAAAATGCTCTAATTGAGCTGCTAGAATGTCAGAAACAAGCTTTCTGAGCTGAGAACTGCATTTTGTGACATAGTTCATCAGTGGATGATGAGAATGTCAGTTTTGACAAAGAACACTGTTCATTACTAAAATGCTCTAATTGAGCTGTTAGAATGTCAGAAACAAGCTTTCTGAGCTGAGAACTGCATTTTGTGACAAAGTGAATCAGTGGATGATGAGAATGTCACTTTTGACAAAGAACACTGATCATTACTAAAATGCTCTAATTGAGCTGTTAGAATGTCAGAAACAAGCTTTCTGAGCTGAGAACTGCATTTTGTGACAAAGTGAATCAGTGGATGATGAGAATGTCAGTTTTGACAAAGAACACTGATCGTTACTAAAATGCTCTAATTGAGCTGTTAGAATGTCAGAAACAAGCTTTCTGAGCTGAGAACTGCATTTTGTGACAAAGTGAATCAGTGGATGATGAGAATGTCACTTTTGACAAAGAACACTGATCATAACTAAAATGCTCTAATTGAGCTGTTAGAATGTCAGAAACAAGCTTTCTGAGCTGAGAACTGCATTTTGTGACAAAGTGAATCAGTGGATGATGAGAATGTCAGTTTTGACTAAGAACACTGTTCATTACTGAAATGCTCCAATTGAGCTGTTAGAATGTCAGAAACAAGCTTTCTGAGCTGAAAACTGCATTTTGTGACAAAAAGCATCAGTGGATGATGAGAATGTCAGTTTTGACAAAGAACACTGTTCATCACTAAAATGCTCCAATTGAGCTGTTAGAATGTCAGAAACAAGCTTTCTGAGCTGAGAACTGCATTTTGTGACATAGTTCATCAGTGGATGATGAGAATGTCAGTTTTGACAAAGAACACTGATCATTACTAAAATGCTCTAATTGAGCTGTTAGAATGTCAGAAACAAGCTTTCTGAGCTGAGAACTGCATTTTGTGACATAGTTCATCAGTGGATGATGAGAATGTCAGTTTTGACAAAGAACACTGTTCATTACTAAAATGCTCTAATTGAGCTGTTAGAATGTCAGAAACAAGCTTTCTGAGCTGAGAACTGCATTTTGTGACATAGTTCATCAGTGGATGATGAGAATGTCAGTTTTGACAAAGAACACTGTTCATTACTAAAATGCTCTAATTGAGCTGTTAGAATGTCAGAAACAAGCTTTCTGAGCTGAGAACTGCATTTTGTGACAAAGTGAATCAGTGGATGATGAGAATGTCACTTTTGACAAAGAACACTGATCATTACTAAAATGCTCTAATTGAGCTGTTAGAATGTCAGAAACAAGCTTTCTGAGCTGAGAACTGCATTTTGTGACAAAGTGAATCAGTGGATGATGAGAATGTCACTTTTGACAAAGAACACTGATCATTACTAAAATGCTCTAATTGAGCTGTTAGAATGTCAGAAACAAGCTTTCTGAGCTGAGAACTGCATTTTGTGACAAAGTGAATCAGTGGATGATGAGAATGTCAGTTTTGAAAAAGAACACTGATCGTTACTAAAATGCTCTAATTGAGCTGTTAGAATGTCAGAAACAAGCTTTCTGAGCTGAGAACTGCATTTTGTGACAAAGTGAATCAGTGGATGATGAGAATGTCAGTTTTGAAAAAGAACACTGATCGTTACTAAAATGCTCTAATTGAGCTGTTAGAATGTCAGAAACAAGCTTTCTGAGCTGAGAACTGCATTTTGTGACAAAGTGAATCAGTGGATGATGAGAATGTCAGTTTTGACAAAGAACACTGTTCATTACTGAAATGCTCCAATTGAGCTGTTAGAATGTCAGAAACAAGCTTTCTGAGCTGAAAACTGCATTTTGTGACAAAAAGCATCAGTGGATGATGAGAATGTCAGTTTTGACAAAGAACACTGTTCATCACTAAAATGCTCCAATTGAGCTGTTAGAATGTCAGAAACAAGCTTTCTGAGCTGAAAACTGCATTTTGTGACAAAGTGAATCAGTGGATGATGAGAATGTCAGTTTTGACAAAGAACACTGTTCATTACTAAAATGCTCTAATTGAGCTGTTAGAATGTCAGAAACAAGCTTTCTGAGCTGAGAACTGCATTTTGTGACATAGTTCATTAGTGGATGATGAGAATGTCAGTTTTGACAAAGAACACTGTTCATTACTAAAATGCTCTAATTGAGCTGTTAGAATGTCAGAAACAAGCTTTCTGAGCTGAGAACTGCATTTTGTGACATAGTTCATCAGTGGATGATGAGAATGTCAGTTTTGACAAAGAACACTGTTCATTACTAAAATGCTCTAATTGAGCTGTTAGAATGTCAGAAACAAGCTTTCTGAGCTGAGAACTGCATTTTGTGACAAAGTGAATCAGTGGATGATGAGAATGTCACTTTTGACAAAGAAAACTAATCATTACTAAAATGCTCTAATTGAGCTGTTAGAATGTCAGAAACTAGCTTTCTGAGCTGAGAACTGCATTTTGTGACAAAGTGAATCAGTGGATGATGAGAATGTCAGTTTTGACAAAGAACACTGATCGTTACTAAAATGCTCTAATTGAGCTGTTAGAATGTCAGAAACAAGCTTTCTGAGCTGAAAACTGCATTTTGTGACAAAGTGAATCAGTGGATGATGAGAATGTCAGTTTTGACAAAGAACACTGTTCATTACTGAAATGCTCCAATTGAGCTGTTAGAATGTCAGAAACAAGCTTTCTGAGCTGAAAACTGCATTTTGTGACATAGTTCATCAGTGGATGATGAGAATGTCAGTTTTGACAAAGAACACTGTTCATTACTAAAATGCTCTAATTGAGCTGTTAGAATGTCAGAAACAAGCTTTCTGAGCTGAGAACTGCATTTTGTGACAAAGTGAATCAGTGGATGATGAGAATGTCAGTTTTGACAAAGAACACTGATCGTTACTAAAATGCTCTAATTGAGCTGTTAGAATGTCAGAAACAAGCTTTCTGAGCTGAGAACTGCATTTTGTGACAAAGTGAATCAGTGGATGATGAGAATGTCACTTTTGACAAAGAACACTGATCATTACTAAAATGCTCTAATTGAGCTGTTAGAATGTCAGAAACAAGCTTTCTGAGCTGAGAACTGCATTTTGTGACAAAAAGCATCAGTGGATGATGAGAATGTCAGTTTTGACAAAGAACACTGTTCATCACTAAAATGCTCCAATTGAGCTGTTAGAATGTCAGAAACAAGCTTTCTGAGCTGAGAACTGCATTTTGTGACATAGTTCATCAGTGGATGATGAGAATGTCAGTTTTGACAAAGAACACTGATCATTACTAAAATGCTCTAATTGAGCTGTTAGAATGTCAGAAACAAGCTTTCTGAGCTGAGAACTGCATTTTGTGACAAAGTGAATCAGTGGATGATGAGAATGTCAGTTTTGAAAAAGAACACTGATCGTTACTAAAATGCTCTAATTGAGCTGTTAGAATGTCAGAAACAAGCTTTCTGAGCTGAGAACTGCATTTTGTGACAAAGTGAATCAGTGGATGATGAGAATGTCACTTTTGACAAAGAACACTGATCATTACTAAAATGCTATAATTGAGCTGTTAGAATGTCAGAAACAAGCTTTCTGAGCTGAGAACTGCATTTTGTGACAAAGTGAATCAGTGGATGATGAGAATGTCAGTTTTGACAAAGAACACTGTTCATTACTGAAATGCTCCAATTGAGCTGTTAGAATGTCAGAAACAAGCTTTCTGAGCTGAAAACTGCATTTTGTGACAAAAAGCATCAGTGGATGATGAGAATGTCAGTTTTGACAAAGAACACTGTTCATCACTAAAATGCTCCAATTGAGCTGTTAGAATGTCAGAAACAAGCTTTCTGAGCTGAGAACTGCATTTTGTGACATAGTTCATCAGTGGATGATGAGAATGTCAGTTTTGACAAAGAACACTGATCATTACTAAAATGCTCTAATTGAGCTGTTAGAATGTCAGAAACAAGCTTTCTGAGCTGAGAACTGCATTTTGTGACATAGTTCATCAGTGGATGATGAGAATGTCAGTTTTGACAAAGAACACTGTTCATTACTAAAATGCTCTAATTGAGCTGTTAGAATGTCAGAAACAAGCTTTCTGAGCTGAGAACTGCATTTTGTGACATAGTTCATCAGTGGATGATGAGAATGTCAGTTTTGACAAAGAACACTGTTCATTACTAAAATGCTCTAATTGAGCTGTTAGAATGTCAGAAACAAGCTTTCTGAGCTGAGAACTGCATTTTGTGACAAAGTGAATCAGTGGATGATGAGAATGTCACTTTTGACAAAGAACACTGATCATTACTAAAATGCTCTAATTGAGCTGTTAGAATGTCAGAAACAAGCTTTCTGAGCTGAGAACTGCATTTTGTGACAAAGTGAATCAGTGGATGATGAGAATGTCACTTTTGACAAAGAACACTGATCATTACTAAAATGCTCTAATTGAGCTGTTAGAATGTCAGAAACAAGCTTTCTGAGCTGAGAACTGCATTTTGTGACAAAGTGAATCAGTGGATGATGAGAATGTCAGTTTTGAAAAAGAACACTGATCGTTACTAAAATGCTCTAATTGAGCTGTTAGAATGTCAGAAACAAGCTTTCTGAGCTGAGAACTGCATTTTGTGACAAAGTGAATCAGTGGATGATGAGAATGTCAGTTTTGAAAAAGAACACTGATCGTTACTAAAATGCTCTAATTGAGCTGTTAGAATGTCAGAAACAAGCTTTCTGAGCTGAGAACTGCATTTTGTGACAAAGTGAATCAGTGGATGATGAGAATGTCAGTTTTGACAAAGAACACTGTTCATTACTGAAATGCTCCAATTGAGCTGTTAGAATGTCAGAAACAAGCTTTCTGAGCTGAAAACTGCATTTTGTGACAAAAAGCATCAGTGGATGATGAGAATGTCAGTTTTGACAAAGAACACTGTTCATCACTAAAATGCTCCAATTGAGCTGTTAGAATGTCAGAAACAAGCTTTCTGAGCTGAAAACTGCATTTTGTGACAAAGTGAATCAGTGGATGATGAGAATGTCAGTTTTGACAAAGAACACTGTTCATTACTAAAATGCTCTAATTGAGCTGTTAGAATGTCAGAAACAAGCTTTCTGAGCTGAGAACTGCATTTTGTGACATAGTTCATTAGTGGATGATGAGAATGTCAGTTTTGACAAAGAACACTGTTCATTACTAAAATGCTCTAATTGAGCTGTTAGAATGTCAGAAACAAGCTTTCTGAGCTGAGAACTGCATTTTGTGACATAGTTCATCAGTGGATGATGAGAATGTCAGTTTTGACAAAGAACACTGTTCATTACTAAAATGCTCTAATTGAGCTGTTAGAATGTCAGAAACAAGCTTTCTGAGCTGAGAACTGCATTTTGTGACAAAGTGAATCAGTGGATGATGAGAATGTCACTTTTGACAAAGAAAACTAATCATTACTAAAATGCTCTAATTGAGCTGTTAGAATGTCAGAAACTAGCTTTCTGAGCTGAGAACTGCATTTTGTGACAAAGTGAATCAGTGGATGATGAGAATGTCAGTTTTGACAAAGAACACTGATCGTTACTAAAATGCTCTAATTGAGCTGTTAGAATGTCAGAAACAAGCTTTCTGAGCTGAAAACTGCATTTTGTGACAAAGTGAATCAGTGGATGATGAGAATGTCAGTTTTGACAAAGAACACTGTTCATTACTGAAATGCTCCAATTGAGCTGTTAGAATGTCAGAAACAAGCTTTCTGAGCTGAAAACTGCATTTTGTGACATAGTTCATCAGTGGATGATGAGAATGTCAGTTTTGACAAAGAACACTGTTCATTACTAAAATGCTCTAATTGAGCTGTTAGAATGTCAGAAACAAGCTTTCTGAGCTGAGAACTGCATTTTGTGACAAAGTGAATCAGTGGATGATGAGAATGTCAGTTTTGACAAAGAACACTGATCGTTACTAAAATGCTCTAATTGAGCTGTTAGAATGTCAGAAACAAGCTTTCTGAGCTGAGAACTGCATTTTGTGACAAAGTGAATCAGTGGATGATGAGAATGTCACTTTTGACAAAGAACACTGATCATTACTAAAATGCTCTAATTGAGCTGTTAGAATGTCAGAAACAAGCTTTCTGAGCTGAGAACTGCATTTTGTGACAAAAAGCATCAGTGGATGATGAGAATGTCAGTTTTGACAAAGAACACTGTTCATCACTAAAATGCTCCAATTGAGCTGTTAGAATGTCAGAAACAAGCTTTCTGAGCTGAGAACTGCATTTTGTGACATAGTTCATCAGTGGATGATGAGAATGTCAGTTTTGACAAAGAACACTGATCATTACTAAAATGCTCTAATTGAGCTGTTAGAATGTCAGAAACAAGCTTTCTGAGCTGAGAACTGCATTTTGTGACAAAGTGAATCAGTGGATGATGAGAATGTCAGTTTTGAAAAAGAACACTGATCGTTACTAAAATGCTCTAATTGAGCTGTTAGAATGTCAGAAACAAGCTTTCTGAGCTGAGAACTGCATTTTGTGACAAAGTGAATCAGTGGATGATGAGAATGTCACTTTTGACAAAGAACACTGATCATTACTAAAATGCTATAATTGAGCTGTTAGAATGTCAGAAACAAGCTTTCTGAGCTGAGAACTGCATTTTGTGACAAAGTGAATCAGTGGATGATGAGAATGTCAGTTTTGACAAAGAACACTGTTCATTACTGAAATGCTCCAATTGAGCTGTTAGAATGTCAGAAACAAGCTTTCTGAGCTGAAAACTGCATTTTGTGACAAAAAGCATCAGTGGATGATGAGAATGTCAGTTTTGACAAAGAACACTGTTCATCACTAAAATGCTCCAATTGAGCTGTTAGAATGTCAGAAACAAGCTTTCTGAGCTGAGAACTTTATTTTGTGACATAGTTCATCAGTGGATGATGAGAATGTCAGTTTTGACAAAGAACACTGTTCATTACTAAAATGCTCTAATTGAGCTGTTAGAATGTCAGAAACAAGCTTTCTGAGCTGAAAACTGCATTTTGTGACAAAGTGAATCAGTGGATGATGAGAATGTCAGTTTTGACAAAGAACACTGTTCATTACTAAAATGCTCTAATTGAGCTGTTAGAATGTCAGAAACAAGCT
Organism: Barbatula barbatula; assembly: GCF_947034865.1. NCBI lineage: Eukaryota > Metazoa > Chordata > Actinopteri > Cypriniformes > Nemacheilidae > Barbatula > Barbatula barbatula. The sequence continues at coordinate 3,703,198 of NC_136786.1, forward strand.
TTCTGAGCTGAGAACTGCATTTTGTGACATAGTTCATCAGTGGATGATGAGAATGTCAGTTTTGACACAGAACACTGTTCATTACTAAAATGCTCTAATTGAGCTGTTAGAATGTCAGAAACAAGCTTTATGAGCTGAAAACTGCATTTTGTGACAAAGTGAATCAGTGGATGATGAGAATGTCAGTTTTGACAAAGAACACTGTTCATTACTAAAATGCTCTAATTGAGATGTTAGAATGTCAGAAACAAGCTTTCTGAGCTGAGAACTGCATTTTGTGACATAGTTCATCAGTGGATGATGAGAATGTCAGTTTTGACAAAGAACACTGTTCATTACTAAAATGCTCTAATTGAGCTGTTAGAATGTCAGAAACAAGCTTTCTGAGCTGAGAACTGCATTTTGTGACATAGTTCATCAGTGGATGATGAGAATGTCAGTTTTGACAAAGAACACTGTTCATTACTAAAATGCTCTAATTGAGCTGTTAGAATGTCAGAAACAAGCTTTCTGAGCTGAGAACTGCATTTTGTGACAAAGTGAATCAGTGGATGATGAGAATGTCAGTTTTGACAAAGAACACTGATCGTTACTAAAATGCTCTAATTGAGCTGTTAGAATGTCAGAAACAAGCTTTCTGAGCTGAGAACTGCATTTTGTGACATAGTTCATCAGTGGATGATGAGAATGTCAGTTTTGACAAAGAACACTGTTCATTACTAAAATGCTCTAATTGAGATGTTAGAATGTCAGAAACAAGCTTTCTGAGCTGAAAACTGCATTTTGTGACAAAAAGCATCAGTGGATGATGAGAATGTCAGTTTTGACAAAGAACACTGTTCATCACTAAAATGCTCCAATTGAGCTGTTAGAATGTCAGAAACAAGCTTTCTGAGCTGAGAACTGCATTTTGTGACATAGTTCATCAGTGGATGATGAGAATGTCAGTTTTGACAAAGAACACTGTTCATTACTAAAATGCTCTAATTGAGCTGTTAGAATGTCAGAAACAAGCTTTCTGAGCTGAGAACTGCATTTTGTGACATAGTTCATCAGTGGATGATGAGAATGTCAGTTTTGACAAAGAACACTGATCATTACTAAAATGCTCTAATTGAGCTGTTAGAATGTCAGAAACAAGCTTTCTGAGCTGAGAACTGCATTTTGTGACAAAGTGAATCAGTGGATGATGAGAATGTCACTTTTGACAAAGAACACTGATCATTACTAAAATGCTCTAATTGAGCTGTTAGAATGTCAGAAACAAGCTTTCTGAGCATAAAACTGCATTTTGTGACAAAGTGCATCAGTGGATGATGAGAATGTCAGTTTTGACAAAGAACACTGTTCATTACTAAAATGCTCTAATTGAGCTGTTAAAATATCAGAAACAAGCTTTCTGAGCTGAAAACTGCATTATGTGACAAAAAGCATCAGTGTATGATGAGAATGTCAGTTTTGACAAAGAACACTGATCATTACTAAAATGCTCTAATTGAGCTGTTAGAATGTCAGAAACAAGCTTTCTGAGCTGAGAACTGCATTTTGTGACATAGTTCATCAGTGGATGATGAGAATGTCAGTTTTGACAAAGAACACTGTTCATTACTAAAATGCTCTAATTGAGCTGTTAGAATGTCAGAAACAAGCTTTCTGAGCTGAGAACTGCATTTTGTGACATAGTTCATCAGTGGATGATGAGAATGTCAGTTTTGACAAAGAACACTGTTCATTACTAAAATGCTCTAATTGAGCTGTTAGAATGTCAGAAACAAGCTTTCTGAGCTGAAAACTGCATTTTGTGACAAAGTGAATCAGTGGATGATGAGAATGTCAGTTTTGACAAAGAACACTGTTCATTACTAAAATGCTCTAATTGAGCTGTTAGAATGTCAGAAACAAGCTTTCTGAGCTGAGAACTGCATTTTGTGACATAGTTCATCAGTGGATGATGAGAATGTCAGTTTTGACAAAGAACACTGTTCATTACTAAAATGCTCTAATTGAGCTGTTAGAATGTCAGAAACAAGCTTTCTGAGCTGAGAACTGCATTTTGTGACAAAGTGAATCAGTGGATGATGAGAATGTCACTTTTGACAAAGAACACTGATCATTACTAAAATGCTCTAATTGAGCTGTTAGAATGTCAGAAACAAGCTTTCTGAGCTGAGAACTGCATTTTGTGACAAAGTGAATCAGTGGATGATGAGAATGTCAGTTTTGACAAAGAACACTGATCGTTACTAAAATGCTCTAATTGAGCTGTTAGAATGTCAGAAACAAGCTTTCTGAGCTGAGAACTGCATTTTGTGACAAAGTGAATCAGTGGATGATGAGAATGTCACTTTTGACAAAGAACACTGATCATTACTAAAATGCTCTAATTGAGCTGTTAGAATGTCAGAAACAAGCTTTCTGAGCTGAGAACTGCATTTTGTGACAAAGTGAATCAGTGGATGATGAGAATGTCAGTTTTGACAAAGAACACTGTTCATTACTGAAATGCTCCAATTGAGCTGTTAGAATGTCAGAAACAAGCTTTCTGAGCTGAAAACTGCATTTTGTGACAAAAAGCATCAGTGGATGATGAGAATGTCAGTTTTGACAAAGAACACTGTTCATCACTAAAATGCTCCAATTGAGCTGTTAGAATGTCAGAAACAAGCTTTCTGAGCTGAGAACTGCATTTTGTGACATAGTTCATCAGTGGATGATGAGAATGTCAGTTTTGACAAAGAACACTGATCATTACTAAAATGCTCTAATTGAGCTGTTAGAATGTCAGAAACAAGCTTTCTGAGCTGAGAACTGCATTTTGTGACATAGTTCATCAGTGGATGATGAGAATGTCAGTTTTGACAAAGAACACTGTTCATTACTAAAATGCTCTAATTGAGCTGTTAGAATGTCAGAAACAAGCTTTCTGAGCTGAGAACTGCATTTTGTGACATAGTTCATCAGTGGATGATGAGAATGTCAGTTTTGACAAAGAACACTGTTCATTACTAAAATGCTCTAATTGAGCTGTTATAATGTCAGAAACAAGCTTTCTGAGCTGAGAACTGCATTTTGTGACAAAGTGAATCAGTGGATGATGAGAATGTCAGTTTTGACAAAGAACACTGATCATTACTAAAATGCTCTAATTGAGCTGTTAGAATATCAGAAACAAGCTTTCTGAGCTGAGAACTGCATTTTGTGACAAAGTGAATCAGTGGATGATGAGAATGTCAGTTTTGACAAAGAACACTGTTCATTACTAAAATGCTCTAATTGAGCTGTTAGAATGTCAGAAACAAGCTTTCTGAGCTGAAAACTGCATTATGTGACAAAAAGCATCAGTGTATGATGAGAATGTCAGTTTTGACAAAGAACACTGATCATTACTAAAATGCTCCAATTGAGCTGTTAGAATGTCAGAAACAAGCTTTCTGAGCTGAGAACTGCATTTTGTAACATAGTTCATCAGTGGATGATGAGAATGTCAGTTTTGACAAAGAACACTGTTCATTACTAAAATGCTCTAATTGAGCTGTTAGAATGTCAGAAACAAGCTTTCTGAGCTGAAAACTGCATTTTGTGACAAAGTGAATCAGTGGATGATGAGAATGTCAGTTTTGACAAAGAACACTGTTCATTACTAAAATGCTCTAATTGAGCTGTTAGAATGTCAGAAACAAGCTTTCTGAGCTGAGAACTGCATTTTGTGACATAGTTCATCAGTGGATGATGAGAATGTCAGTTTTGACAAAGAACATTGTTCATTACTAAAATGCTCTAATTGAGCTGTTAGAATGTCAGAAACAAGCTTTCTGAGCTGAGAACTGCATTTTGTGACAAAGTGAATCAGTGGATGATGAGAATGTCACTTTTGACAAAGAACACTGATCATTACTAAAATGCTCTAATTGAGCTGTTAGAATGTCAGAAACAAGCTTTCTGAGCTGAGAACTGCATTTTGTGACAAAGTGAATCAGTGGATGATGAGAATGTCAGTTTTGACAATGAACACTGATCATTACTAAAATGCTCCAATTGAGCTGTTAGAATGTCAGAAACAAGCTTTCTGAGCTGAGAACTGCATTTTGTGACATAGGTCATCAGTGGATGATGAGAATGTCAGTTTTGACAAAGAACACTGATCATTACTAAAATGCTCCAATTGAGCTGTTAGAATGTCAGAAACAAGCTTTCTGAGCTGAGAACTGCATTTTGTGACAAAGTTCATCAGTGGATGATGAGAATGTCAGTTTTGACAATGAACACTGATCATTACTAAAATGCTCCAATTGAGCTGTTAGAATGTCAGAAACAAGCTTTCTGAGCTGAGAACTGCATTTTGTGACAAAGTGAATCAGTGGATGATGAGAATGTCAGTTTTGACAAAGAACACTGTTCATTACTAAAATGCTCTAATTGAGCTGTTAGAATGTCAGAAACAAGCTTTCTGAGCTGAGAACTGCATTTTGTGACAAAGTGAATCAGTGGATGATGAGAATGTCAGTTTTGACAAAGAACACTGATCGTTACTAAAATGCTCTAATTGAGCTGTTAGAATGTCAGAAACAAGCTTTCTGAGCTGAAAACTGCATTTTGTGACAAAGTGAATCAGTGGATGATGAGAATGTCAGTTTTGACAAAGAACACTGATCGTTACTAAAATGCTCTAATTGAGCTGTTAGAATGTCAGAAACAAGCTTTCTGAGCTGAGAACTGCATTTTGTGACAAAGTGAATCAGTGGATGATGAGAATGTCACTTTTGACAAAGAACACTGATCATTACTAAAATGCTCTAATTGAGCTGTTAGAATGTCAGAAACAAGCTTTCTGAGCTGAGAACTGCATTTTGTGACAAAGTGAATCAGTGGATGATGAGAATGTCAGTTTTGACAAAGAACACTGTTCATTACTGAAATGCTCCAATTGAGCTGTTAGAATGTCAGAAACAAGCTTTCTGAGCTGAAAACTGCATTTTGTGACAAAAAGCATCAGTGGATGATGAGAATGTCAGTTTTGACAAAGAACACTGTTCATCACTAAAATGCTCCAATTGAGCTGTTAGAATGTCAGAAACAAGCTTTCTGAGCTGAGAACTGCATTTTGTGACATAGTTCATCAGTGGATGATGAGAATGTCAGTTTTGACAAAGAACACTGATCATTACTAAAATGCTCTAATTGAGCTGTTAGAATGTCAGAAACAAGCTTTCTGAGCTGAGAACTGCATTTTGTGACATAGTTCATCAGTGGATGATGAGAATGTCAGTTTTGACAAAGAACACTGTTCATTACTAAAATGCTCTAATTGAGCTGTTAGAATGTCAGAAACAAGCTTTCTGAGCTGAGAACTGCATTTTGTGACATAGTTCATCAGTGGATGATGAGAATGTCAGTTTTGACACAGAACACTGTTCATTACTAAAATGCTCTAATTGAGCTGTTAGAATGTCAGAAACAAGCTTTCTGAGCTGAAAACTGCATTATGTGACAAAAAGCATCAGTGTATGATGAGAATGTCAGTTTTGACAAAGAACACTGATCATTACTAAAATGCTCCAATTGAGCTGTTAGAATGTCAGAAACAAGCTTTCTGAGCTGAGAACTGCATTTTGTAACATAGTTCATCAGTGGATGATGAGAATGTCAGTTTTGACAAAGAACACTGTTCATTACTAAAATGCTCTAATTGAGCTGTTAGAATGTCAGAAACAAGCTTTCTGAGCTGAAAACTGCATTTTGTGACAAAGTGAATCAGTGGATGATGAGAATGTCAGTTTTGACAAAGAACACTGTTCATTACTAAAATGCTCTAATTGAGCTGTTAGAATGTCAGAAACAAGCTTTCTGAGCTGAGAACTGCATTTTGTGACATAGTTCATCAGTGGATGATGAGAATGTCAGTTTTGACAAAGAACACTGTTCATTACTAAAATGCTCTAATTGAGCTGTTAGAATGTCAGAAACAAGCTTTCTGAGCTGAGAACTGCATTTTGTGACAAAGTGAATCAGTGGATGATGAGAATGTCACTTTTGACAAAGAACACTGATCATTACTAAAATGCTCTAATTGAGCTGTTAGAATGTCAGAAACAAGCTTTCTGAGCTGAGAACTGCATTTTGTGACAAAGTGAATCAGTGGATGATGAGAATGTCAGTTTTGACAATGAACACTGATCATTACTAAAATGCTCCAATTGAGCTGTTAGAATGTCAGAAACAAGCTTTCTGAGCTGAGAACTGCATTTTGTGACATAGGTCATCAGTGGATGATGAGAATGTCAGTTTTGACAAAGAACACTGATCATTACTAAAATGCTCCAATTGAGCTGTTAGAATGTCAGAAACAAGCTTTCTGAGCTGAGAACTGCATTTTGTGACAAAGTTCATCAGTGGATGATGAGAATGTCAGTTTTGACAATGAACACTGATCATTACTAAAATGCTCCAATTGAGCTGTTAGAATGTCAGAAACAAGCTTTCTGAGCTGAGAACTGCATTTTGTGACAAAGTGAATCAGTGGATGATGAGAATGTCAGTTTTGACAAAGAACACTGTTCATTACTAAAATGCTCTAATTGAGCTGTTAGAATGTCAGAAACAAGCTTTCTGAGCTGAGAACTGCATTTTGTGACAAAGTGAATCAGTGGATGATGAGAATGTCAGTTTTGACAAAGAACACTGATCGTTACTAAAATGCTCTAATTGAGCTGTTAGAATGTCAGAAACAAGCTTTCTGAGCTGAAAACTGCATTTTGTGACAAAGTGAATCAGTGGATGATGAGAATGTCAGTTTTGACAAAGAACACTGATCGTTACTAAAATGCTCTAATTGAGCTGTTAGAATGTCAGAAACAAGCTTTCTGAGCTGAGAACTGCATTTTGTGACAAAGTGAATCAGTGGATGATGAGAATGTCACTTTTGACAAAGAACACTGATCATTACTAAAATGCTCTAATTGAGCTGTTAGAATGTCAGAAACAAGCTTTCTGAGCTGAGAACTGCATTTTGTGACAAAGTGAATCAGTGGATGATGAGAATGTCAGTTTTGACAAAGAACACTGTTCATTACTGAAATGCTCCAATTGAGCTGTTAGAATGTCAGAAACAAGCTTTCTGAGCTGAAAACTGCATTTTGTGACAAAAAGCATCAGTGGATGATGAGAATGTCAGTTTTGACAAAGAACACTGTTCATCACTAAAATGCTCCAATTGAGCTGTTAGAATGTCAGAAACAAGCTTTCTGAGCTGAGAACTGCATTTTGTGACATAGTTCATCAGTGGATGATGAGAATGTCAGTTTTGACAAAGAACACTGATCATTACTAAAATGCTCTAATTGAGCTGTTAGAATGTCAGAAACAAGCTTTCTGAGCTGAGAACTGCATTTTGTGACATAGTTCATCAGTGGATGATGAGAATGTCAGTTTTGACAAAGAACACTGTTCATTACTAAAATGCTCTAATTGAGCTGTTAGAATGTCAGAAACAAGCTTTCTGAGCTGAGAACTGCATTTTGTGACATAGTTCATCAGTGGATGATGAGAATGTCAGTTTTGACAAAGAACACTGTTCATTACTAAAATGCTCTAATTGAGCTGTTAGAATGTCAGAAACAAGCTTTCTGAGCTGAGAACTGCATTTTGTGACAAAGTGAATCAGTGGATGATGAGAATGTCACTTTTGACAAAGAACACTGATCATTACTAAAATGCTCTAATTGAGCTGTTAGAATGTCAGAAACAAGCTTTCTGAGCTGAGAACTGCATTTTGTGACAAAGTGAATCAGTGGATGATGAGAATGTCACTTTTGACAAAGAACACTGATCATTACTAAAATGCTCTAATTGAGCTGTTAGAATGTCAGAAACAAGCTTTCTGAGCTGAGAACTGCATTTTGTGACAAAGTGAATCAGTGGATGATGAGAATGTCAGTTTTGACAAAGAACACTGATCGTTACTAAAATGCTCTAATTGAGCTGTTAGAATGTCAGAAACAAGCTTTCTGAGCTGAGAACTGCATTTTGTGACAAAGTGAATCAGTGGATGATGAGAATGTCACTTTTGACAAAGAACACTGATCATTACTAAAATGCTCTAATTGAGCTGTTAGAATGTCAGAAACAAGCTTTCTGAGCTGAGAACTGCATTTTGTGACAAAGTGAATCAGTGGATGATGAGAATGTCAGTTTTGACTAAGAACACTGTTCATTACTGAAATGCTCCAATTGAGCTGTTAGAATGTCAGAAACAAGCTTTCTGAGCTGAAAACTGCATTTTGTGACAAAAAGCATCAGTGGATGATGAGAATGTCAGTTTTGACAAAGAACACTGTTCATCACTAAAATGCTCCAATTGAGCTGTTAGAATGTCAGAAACAAGCTTTCTGAGCTGAGAACTGCATTTTGTGACATAGTTCATCAGTGGATGATGAGAATGTCAGTTTTGACAAAGAACACTGATCATTACTAAAATGCTCTAATTGAGCTGTTAGAATGTCAGAAACAAGCTTTCTGAGCTGAGAACTGCATTTTGTGACATAGTTCATCAGTGGATGATGAGAATGTCAGTTTTGACAAAGAACACTGTTCATTACTAAAATGCTCTAATTGAGCTGTTAGAATGTCAGAAACAAGCTTTCTGAGCTGAGAACTGCATTTTGTGACATAGTTCATCAGTGGATGATGAGAATGTCAGTTTTGACAAAGAACACTGTTCATTACTAAAATGCTCTAATTGAGCTGTTAGAATGTCAGAAACAAGCTTTCTGAGCTGAGAACTGCATTTTGTGACAAAGTGAATCAGTGGATGATGAGAATGTCACTTTTGACAAAGAACACTGATCATTACTAAAATGCTCTAATTGAGCTGTTAGAATGTCAGAAACAAGCTTTCTGAGCTGAGAACTGCATTTTGTGACAAAGTGAATCAGTGGATGATGAGAATGTCACTTTTGACAAAGAACACTGATCATTACTAAAATGCTCTAATTGAGCTGTTAGAATGTCAGAAACAAGCTTTCTGAGCTGAGAACTGCATTTTGTGACAAAGTGAATCAGTGGATGATGAGAATGTCAGTTTTGAAAAAGAACACTGATCGTTACTAAAATGCTCTAATTGAGCTGTTAGAATGTCAGAAACAAGCTTTCTGAGCTGAGAACTGCATTTTGTGACAAAGTGAATCAGTGGATGATGAGAATGTCACTTTTGACAAAGAACACTGATCATTACTAAAATGCTCTAATTGAGCTGTTAGAATGTCAGAAACAAGCTTTCTGAGCTGAGAACTGCATTTTGTGACAAAGTGAATCAGTGGATGATGAGAATGTCAGTTTTGACAAAGAACACTGTTCATTACTGAAATGCTCCAATTGAGCTGTTAGAATGTCAGAAACAAGCTTTCTGAGCTGAAAACTGCATTTTGTGACAAAAAGCATCAGTGGATGATGAGAATGTCAGTTTTGACAAAGAACACTGTTCATCACTAAAATGCTCCAATTGAGCTGTTAGAATGTCAGAAACAAGCTTTCTGAGCTGAAAACTGCATTTTGTGACAAAGTGAATCAGTGGATGATGAGAATGTCAGTTTTGACAAAGAACACTGTTCATTACTAAAATGCTCTAATTGAGCTGTTAGAATGTCAGAAACAAGCTTTCTGAGCTGAGAACTGCATTTTGTGACATAGTTCATCAGTGGATGATGAGAATGTCAGTTTTGACAAAGAACACTGTTCATTACTAAAATGCTCTAATTGAGCTGTTAGAATGTCAGAAACAAGCTTTCTGAGCTGAGAACTGCATTTTGTGACATAGTTCATCAGTGGATGATGAGAATGTCAGTTTTGACAAAGAACACTGTTCATTACTAAAATGCTCTAATTGAGCTGTTAGAATGTCAGAAACAAGCTTTCTGATCTGAGAACTGCATTTTGTGACAAAGTGAATCAGTGGATGATGAGAATGTCAGTTTTGACAAAGAAAACTAATCATTACTAAAATGCTCTAATTGAGCTGTTAGAATGTCAGAAACAAGCTTTCTGAGCTGAGAACTGCATTTTGTGACAAAGTGAATCAGTGGATGATGAGAATGTCACTTTTGACAAAGAACACTGATCATTACTAAAATGCTCTAATTGAGCTGTTAGAATGTCAGAAACAAGCTTTCTGAGCTGAGAACTGCATTTTGTGACAAAGTGAATCAGTGGATGATGAGAATGTCAGTTTTGACAAAGAACACTGATCGTTACTAAAATGCTCTAATTGAGCTGTTAGAATGTCAGAAACAAGCTTTCTGAGCTGAGAACTGCATTTTGTGACAAAGTGAATCAGTGGATGATGAGAATGTCACTTTTGACAAAGAACACTGATCATTACTAAAATGCTCTAATTGAGCTGTTAGAATGTCAGAAACAAGCTTTCTGAGCTGAGAACTGCATTTTGTGACAAAGTGAATCAGTGGATGATGAGAATGTCAGTTTTGACAAAGAACACTGTTCATTACTGAAATGCTCCAATTGAGCTGTTAGAATGTCAGAAACAAGCTTTCTGAGCTGAAAACTGCATTTTGTGACAAAAAGCATCAGTGGATGATGAGAATGTCAGTTTTGACAAAGAACACTGTTCATCACTAAGATGCTCCAATTGAGCTGTTAGAATGTCAGAAACAAGCTTTCTGAGCTGAGAACTGCATTTTGTGACATAGTTCATCAGTGGATGATGAGAATGTCAGTTTTGACAAAGAACACTGATCATTACTAAAATGCTCTAATTGAGCTGTTAGAATGTCAGAAACAAGCTTTCTGAGCTGAGAACTGCATTTTGTGACATAGTTCATCAGTGGATGATGAGAATGTCAGTTTTGACAAAGAACACTGTTCATTACTAAAATGCTCTAATTGAGCTGTTAGAATGTCAGAAACAAGCTTTCTGAGCTGAGAACTGCATTTTGTGACATAGTTCATCAGTGGATGATGAGAATGTCAGTTTTGACAAAGAACACTGTTCATTACTAAAATGCTCTAATTGAGCTGTTAGAATGTCAGAAACAAGCTTTCTGAGCTGAGAACTGCATTTTGTGACAAAGTGAATCAGTGGATGATGAGAATGTCAGTTTTGACAAAGAACACTGATCGTTACTAAAATGCTCTAATTGAGCTGTTAGAATGTCAGAAACAAGCTTTCTGAGCTGAGAACTGCATTTTGTGACAAAGTGAATCAGTGGATGATGAGAATGTCACTTTTGACAAAGAACACTGATCATTACTAAAATGCTCTAATTGAGCTGTTAGAATGTCAGAAACAAGCTTTCTGAGCTGAGAACTGCATTTTGTGACAAAGTGAATCAGTGGATGATGAGAATGTCAGTTTTGACTAAGAACACTGTTCATTACTGAAATGCTCCAATTGAGCTGTTAGAATGTCAGAAACAAGCTTTCTGAGCTGAAAACTGCATTTTGTGACAAAAAGCATCAGTGGATGATGAGAATGTCAGTTTTGACAAAGAACACTGTTCATCACTAAAATGCTCCAATTGAGCTGTTAGAATGTCAGAAACAAGCTTTCTGAGCTGAGAACTGCATTTTGTGACATAGTTCATCAGTGGATGATGAGAATGTCAGTTTTGACAAAGAACACTGATCATTACTAAAATGCTCTAATTGAGCTGTTAGAATGTCAGAAACAAGCTTTCTGAGCTGAGAACTGCATTTTGTGACATAGTTCATCAGTGGATGATGAGAATGTCAGTTTTGACAAAGAACACTGTTCATTACTAAAATGCTCTAATTGAGCTGTTAGAATGTCAGAAACAAGCTTTCTGAGCTGAGAACTGCATTTTGTGACATAGTTCATCAGTGGATGATGAGAATGTCAGTTTTGACAAAGAACACTGTTCATTACTAAAATGCTCTAATTGAGCTGTTAGAATGTCAGAAACAAGCTTTCTGAGCTGAGAACTGCATTTTGTGACAAAGTGAATCAGTGGATGATGAGAATGTCACTTTTGACAAAGAACACTGATCATTACTAAAATGCTCTAATTGAGCTGTTAGAATGTCAGAAACAAGCTTTCTGAGCTGAGAACTGCATTTTGTGACAAAGTGAATCAGTGGATGATGAGAATGTCACTTTTGACAAAGAACACTGATCATTACTAAAATGCTCTAATTGAGCTGTTAGAATGTCAGAAACAAGCTTTCTGAGCTGAGAACTGCATTTTGTGACAAAGTGAATCAGTGGATGATGAGAATGTCAGTTTTGAAAAAGAACACTGATCGTTACTAAAATGCTCTAATTGAGCTGTTAGAATGTCAGAAACAAGCTTTCTGAGCTGAGAACTGCATTTTGTGACAAAGTGAATCAGTGGATGATGAGAATGTCACTTTTGACAAAGAACACTGATCATTACTAAAATGCTCTAATTGAGCTGTTAGAATGTCAGAAACAAGCTTTCTGAGCTGAGAACTGCATTTTGTGACAAAGTGAATCAGTGGATGATGAGAATGTCAGTTTTGACAAAGAACACTGTTCATTACTGAAATGCTCCAATTGAGCTGTTAGAATGTCAGAAACAAGCTTTCTGAGCTGAAAACTGCATTTTGTGACAAAAAGCATCAGTGGATGATGAGAATGTCAGTTTTGACAAAGAACACTGTTCATCACTAAAATGCTCCAATTGAGCTGTTAGAATGTCAGAAACAAGCTTTCTGAGCTGAAAACTGCATTTTGTGACAAAGTGAATCAGTGGATGATGAGAATGTCAGTTTTGACAAAGAACACTGTTCATTACTAAAATGCTCTAATTGAGCTGTTAGAATGTCAGAAACAAGCTTTCTGAGCTGAGAACTGCATTTTGTGACATAGTTCATCAGTGGATGATGAGAATGTCAGTTTTGACAAAGAACACTGTTCATTACTAAAATGCTCTAATTGAGCTGTTAGAATGTCAGAAACAAGCTTTCTGAGCTGAGAACTGCATTTTGTGACATAGTTCATCAGTGGATGATGAGAATGTCAGTTTTGACAAAGAACACTGTTCATTACTAAAATGCTCTAATTGAGCTGTTAGAATGTCAGAAACAAGCTTTCTGATCTGAGAACTGCATTTTGTGACAAAGTGAATCAGTGGATGATGAGAATGTCACTTTTGACAAAGAAAACTAATCATTACTAAAATGCTCTAATTGAGCTGTTAGAATGTCAGAAACTAGCTTTCTGAGCTGAGAACTGCATTTTGTGACAAAGTGAATCAGTGGATGATGAGAATGTCAGTTTTGACAAAGAACACTGATCGTTACTAAAATGCTCTAATTGAGCTGTTAGAATGTCAGAAACAAGCTTTCTGAGCTGAAAACTGCATTTTGTGACAAAGTGAATCAGTGGATGATGAGAATGTCAGTTTTGACAAAGAACACTGTTCATTACTAAAATGCTCTAATTGAGCTGTTAGAATGTCAGAAACAAGCTTTCTGAGCTGAAAACTGCATTTTGTGACAAAAAGCATCAGTGGATGATGAGAATGTCAGTTTTGACAAAGAACACTGTTCATTACTAAAATGCTCTAATTGAGCTGTTAGAATGTCAGAAACAAGCTTTCTGAGCTGAAAACTGCATTTTGTGACAAAGTGAATCAGTGGATGATGAGAATGTCAGTTTTGACAAAGAACACTGTTCATTACTAAAATGCTCTAATTGAGCTGTTAGAATGTCAGAAACAAGCTTTCTGAGCTGAGAACTGCATTTTGTGACATAGTTCATCAGTGGATGATGAGAATGTCAGTTTTGACAAAGAACACTGTTCATTACTAAAATGCTCTAATTGAGCTGTTAGAATGTCAGAAACAAGCTTTCTGAGCTGAGAACTGCATTTTGTGACATAGTTCATCAGTGGATGATGAGAATGTCAGTTTTGACAAAGAACACTGTTCATTACTAAAATGCTCTAATTGAGCTGTTAGAATGTCAGAAACAAGCTTTCTGAGCTGAGAACTGCATTTTGTGACAAAGTGAATCAGTGGATGATGAGAATGTCACTTTTGACAAAGAAAACTAATCATTACTAAAATGCTCTAATTGAGCTGTTAGAATGTCAGAAACTAGCTTTCTGAGCTGAGAACTGCATTTTGTGACAAAGTGAATCAGTGGATGATGAGAATGTCAGTTTTGACAAAGAACACTGATCGTTACTAGAATGCTCTAATTGAGCTGTTAGAATGTCAGAAACAAGCTTTCTGAGCTGAAAACTGCATTTTGTGACAAAGTGAATCAGTGGATGATGAGAATGTCAGTTTTGACAAAGAACACTGTTCATTACTGAAATGCTCCAATTGAGCTGTTAGAATGTCAGAAACAAGCTTTCTGAGCTGAAAACTGCATTTTGTGACATAGTTCATCAGTGGATGATGAGAATGTCAGTTTTGACAAAGAACACTGTTCATTACTAAAATGCTCTAATTGAGCTGTTAGAATGTCAGAAACAAGCTTTCTGAGCTGAGAACTGCATTTTGTGACAAAGTGAATCAGTGGATGATGAGAATGTCAGTTTTGACAAAGAACACTGATCGTTACTAAAATGCTCTAATTGAGCTGTTAGAATGTCAGAAACAAGCTTTCTGAGCTGAGAACTGCATTTTGTGACAAAGTGAATCAGTGGATGATGAGAATGTCACTTTTGACAAAGAACACTGATCATTACTAAAATGCTCTAATTGAGCTGTTAGAATGTCAGAAACAAGCTTTCTGAGCTGAGAACTGCATTTTGTGACAAAGTGAATCAGTGGATGATGAGAATGTCAGTTTTGACAAAGAACACTGTTCATTACTGAAATGCTCCAATTGAGCTGTTAGAATGTCAGAAACAAGCTTTCTGAGCTGAAAACTGCATTTTGTGACAAAAAGCATCAGTGGATGATGAGAATGTCAGTTTTGACAAAGAACACTGTTCATCACTAAAATGCTCCAATTGAGCTGTTAGAATGTCAGAAACAAGCTTTCTGAGCTGAGAACTGCATTTTGTGACATAGTTCATCAGTGGATGATGAGAATGTCAGTTTTGACAAAGAACACTGATCATTACTAAAATGCTCTAATTGAGCTGTTAGAATGTCAGAAACAAGCTTTCTGAGCTGAGAACTGCATTTTGTGACAAAGTGAATCAGTGGATGATGAGAATGTCAGTTTTGAAAAAGAACACTGATCGTTACTAAAATGCTCTAATTGAGCTGTTAGAATGTCAGAAACAAGCTTTCTGAGCTGAGAACTGCATTTTGTGACAAAGTGAATCAGTGGATGATGAGAATGTCACTTTTGACAAAGAACACTGATCATTACTAAAATGCTATAATTGAGCTGTTAGAATGTCAGAAACAAGCTTTCTGAGCTGAGAACTGCATTTTGTGACAAAGTGAATCAGTGGATGATGAGAATGTCAGTTTTGACAAAGAACACTGTTCATTACTGAAATGCTCCAATTGAGCTGTTAGAATGTCAGAAACAAGCTTTCTGAGCTGAAAACTGCATTTTGTGACAAAAAGCATCAGTGGATGATGAGAATGTCAGTTTTGACAAAGAACACTGTTCATCACTAAAATGCTCCAATTGAGCTGTTAGAATGTCAGAAACAAGCTTTCTGAGCTGAGAACTTTATTTTGTGACATAGTTCATCAGTGGATGATGAGAATGTCAGTTTTGACAAAGAACACTGTTCATTACTAAAATGCTCTAATTGAGCTGTTAGAATGTCAGAAACAAGCTTCTGAGCTGAAAACTGCATTTTGTGACAAAGTGAATCAGTGGATGATGAGAATGTCAGTTTTGACAAAGAACACTGTTCATTACTAAAATGCTCTAATTGAGCTGTTAGAATGTCAGAAACAAGCTTTCTGAGCTGAAAACTGCATTTTGTGACAAAGTGAATCAGTGGATGATGAGAATGTCAGTTTTGACAAAGAACACTGTTCATTACTGAAATGCTCCAATTGAGCTGTTAGAATGTCAGAAACAAGCTTTCTGAGCTGAAAACTGCATTTTGTGACAAAAAGCATCAGTGGATGATGAGAATGTCAGTTTTGACAAAGAACACTGTTCATCACTAAAATGCTCCAATTGAGCTGTTAGAATGTCAGAAACAAGCTTTCTGAGCTGAAAACTGCATTTTGTGACAAAGTGAATCAGTGGATGATGAGAATGTCAGTTTTGACAAAGAACACTGTTCATTACTAAAATGCTCTAATTGAGCTCTTAGAATGTCAGAAACAAGCTTTCTGAGCTGAGAACTGCATTTTGTGACATAGTTCATCAGTGGGTGATGAGAATGTCAGTTTTGACAAAGAACACTGTTCATTACTAAAATGCTCTAATTGAGCTGTTAGAATGTCAGAAACAAGCTTTCTGAGCTGAGAACTGCATTTTGTGACATAGTTCATCAGTGGATGATGAGAATGTCAGTTTTGACAAAGAACACTGTTCATTACTAAAATGCTCTACTTGAGATGTTAGAATGTCAGAAACAAGCTTTCTGAGCTGAGAACTGCATTTTGTGACATAGTTCATCAGTGGATGATGAGAATGTCAGTTTTGACAAAGAACACTGTTCATTACTAAAATGCTCTAATTGAGCTGTTAGAATGTCAGAAACAAGCTTTCTGAGCTGAGAACTGCATTTTGTGACAAAGTGAATCAGTGGATGATGAGAATGTCAGTTTTGACAAAGAACACTGATCGTTACTAAAATGCTCTAATTGAGCTGTTAGAATGTCAGAAACAAGCTTTCTGAGCTGAGAACTGCATTTTGTGACATAGTTCATCAGTGGATGATGAGAATGTCAGTTTTGGCAAAGAACACTGTTCATTACTAAAATGCTCTAATTGAGCTGTTAGAATGTCAGAAACAAGCTTTCTGAGCTGAAAACTGCATTTTGTGACAAAAAGCATCAGTGGATGATGAGAATGTCAGTTTTGACAAAGAACACTGTTCATCACTAAAATGCTCCAATTGAGCTGTTAGAATGTCAGAAACAAGCTTTCTGAGCTGAGAACTGCATTTTGTGACATAGTTCATCAGTGGATGATGAGAATGTCAGTTTTGACAAAGAACACTGTTCATTACTAAAATGCTCTAATTGAGCTGTTAGAATGTCAGAAACAAGCTTTCTGAGCTGAGAACTGCATTTTGTGACATAGTTCATCAGTGGATGATGAGAATGTCAGTTTTGACAAAGAACACTGATCATTACTAAAATGCTCTAATTGAGCTGTTAGAATGTCAGAAACAAGCTTTCTGAGCTGAGAACTGCATTTTGTGACAAAGTGAATCAGTGGATGATGAGAATGTCACTTTTGACAAAGAACACTGATCATTACTAAAATGCTCTAATTGAGCTGTTAGAATGTCAGAAACAAGCTTTCTGAGCATAAAACTGCATTTTGTGACAAAGTGCATCAGTGGATGATGAGAATGTCAGTTTTGACAAAGAACACTGTTCATTACTAAAATGCTCTAATTGAGCTGTTAAAATATCAGAAACAAGCTTTCTGAGCTGAAAACTGCATTATGTGACAAAAAGCATCAGTGTATGATGAGAATGTCAGTTTTGACAAAGAACACTGATCATTACTAAAATGCTCCAATTGAGCTGTTAGAATGTCAGAAACAAGCTTTCTGAGCTGAGAACTGCATTTTGTGACATAGTTCATCAGTGGATGATGAGAATGTCAGTTTTGACAAAGAACACTGTTCATTACTAAAATGCTCTAATTGAGCTGTTAGAATGTCAGAAACAAGCTTTCTGAGCTGAAAACTGCATTTTGTGACATAGTTCATCAGTGGATGATGAGAATGTCAGTTTTGACAAAGAACACTGATCATTACTAAAATGCTCTAATTGAGCTGTTAGAATGTCAGAAACAAGCTTTCTGAGCTGAGAACTGCATTTTGTGACAAAGTGAATCAGTGGATGATGAGAATGTCAGTTTTGACAAAGAACACTGATCGTTACTAAAATGCTCTAATTGAGCTGTTAGAATGTCAGAAACAAGCTTTCTGAGCTGAGAACTGCATTTTGTGACAAAGTGAATCAGTGGATGATGAGAATGTCACTTTTGACAAAGAACACTGATCATTACTAAAATGCTCTAATTGAGCTGTTAGAATGTCAGAAACAAGCTTTCTGAGCTGAGAACTGCATTTTGTGACAAAGTGAATCAGTGGATGATGAGAATGTCAGTTTTGACTAAGAACACTGTTCATTACTGAAATGCTCCAATTGAGCTGTTAGAATGTCAGAAACAAGCTTTCTGAGCTGAAAACTGCATTTTGTGACAAAAAGCATCAGTGGATGATGAGAATGTCAGTTTTGACAAAGAACACTGTTCATCACTAAAATGCTCCAATTGAGCTGTTAGAATGTCAGAAACAAGCTTTCTGAGCTGAGAACTGCATTTTGTGACATAGTTCATCAGTGGATGATGAGAATGTCAGTTTTGACAAAGAACACTGATCATTACTAAAATGCTCTAATTGAGCTGTTAGAATGTCAGAAACAAGCTTTCTGAGCTGAGAACTGCATTTTGTGACATAGTTCATCAGTGGATGATGAGAATGTCAGTTTTGACAAAGAACACTGTTCATTACTAAAATGCTCTAATTGAGCTGTTAGAATGTCAGAAACAAGCTTTCTGAGCTGAGAACTGCATTTTGTGACATAGTTCATCAGTGGATGATGAGAATGTCAGTTTTGACAAAGAACACTGTTCATTACTAAAATGCTCTAATTGAGCTGTTAGAATGTCAGAAACAAGCTTTCTGAGCTGAGAACTGCATTTTGTGACAAAGTGAATCAGTGGATGATGAGAATGTCACTTTTGACAAAGAACACTGATCATTACTAAAATGCTCTAATTGAGCTGTTAGAATGTCAGAAACAAGCTTTCTGAGCTGAGAATTGCATTTTGTGACATAGTGCATCAGTGGATGATGAGAATGTCACTTTTGACAAAGAACACTGTTCATTACTAAAATGCTCTAATTGAGCTGTTAGAATGTCAGAAACAAGCTTTCTGAGCTGAGAACTGCATTTTGTGACAAAGTGAATCAGTGGATGATGAGAATGTCACTTTTGACAAAGAACACTGATCATTACTAAAATGCTCTAATTGAGCTGTTAGAATGTCAGAAACAAGCTTTCTGAGCTGAGAACTGCATTTTGTGACAAAGTGAATCAGTGGATGATGAGAATGTCACTTTTGACAAAGAACACTGTTCATTACTAAAATGCTCTAATTGAGCTGTTAGAATGTCAGAAACAAGCTTTCTGAGCTGAGAACTGCATTTTGTGACAAAGTGAATCAGTGGATGATGAGAATGTCACTTTTGACAAAGAACACTGATAATTACTAAAATGCTCTAATTGAGCTGTTAGAATGTCAGAAACAAGCTTTCTGAGCTGAGAATTGCATTTTGTGACATAGTGCATCAGTGGATGATGAGAATGTCAGTTTTGACAAAGAACACTGTTCATTACTAAAATGCTCTAATTGAGCTGTTAGAATGTCAGAAACAAGCTTTCTGAGCTGAGAACTGCATTTTGTGACAAAGTGAATCAGTGGATGATGAGAATGTCACTTTTGACAAAGAACACTGATCATTACTAAAATGCTCTAATTGAGCTGTTAGAATGTCAGAAACAAGCTTTCTGAGCTGAGAACTGCATTTTGTGACAAAGTGAATCAGTGGATGATGAGAATGTCACTTTTGACAAAGAACACTGATCATTACTAAAATGCTCTAATTGAGCTGTTAGAATGTCAGAAACAAGCTTTCTGAGCTGAGAACTGCATTTTGTGACAAAGTGAATCAGTGGATGATGAGAATGTCAGTTTTGACAAAGAACACTGTTCATTACTGAAATGCTCCAATTGAGCTGTTAGAATGTCAGAAACAAGCTTTCTGAGCTGAAAACTGCATTTTGTGACAAAAAGCATCAGTGGATGATGAGAATGTCAGTTTTGACAAAGAACACTGTTCATCACTAAAATGCTCCAATTGAGCTGTTAGAATGTCAGAAACAAGCTTTCTGAGCTGAAAACTGCATTTTGTGACAAAGTGAATCAGTGGATGATGAGAATGTCAGTTTTGACAAAGAACACTGTTCATTACTAAAATGCTCTAATTGAGCTGTTAGAATGTCAGAAACAAGCTTTCTGAGCTGAGAACTGCATTTTGTGACATAGTTCATCAGTGGATGATGAGAATGTCAGTTTTGACAAAGAACACTGTTCATTACTAAAATGCTCTAATTGAGCTGTTAGAATGTCAGAAACAAGCTTTCTGAGCTGAGAACTGCATTTTGTGACATAGTTCATCAGTGGATGATGAGAATGTCAGTTTTGACAAAGAACACTGTTCATTACTAAAATGCTCTAATTGAGCTGTTAGAATGTCAGAAACAAGCTTTCTGATCTGAGAACTGCATTTTGTGACAAAGTGAATCAGTGGATGATGAGAATGTCAGTTTTGACAAAGAAAACTAATCATTACTAAAATGCTCTAATTGAGCTGTTAGAATGTCAGAAACAAGCTTTCTGAGCTGAGAACTGCATTTTGTGACAAAGTGAATCAGTGGATGATGAGAATGTCACTTTTGACAAAGAACACTGATCATTACTAAAATGCTCTAATTGAGCTGTTAGAATGTCAGAAACAAGCTTTCTGAGCTGAGAACTGCATTTTGTGACAAAGTGAATCAGTGGATGATGAGAATGTCAGTTTTGACAAAGAACACTGATCGTTACTAAAATGCTCTAATTGAGCTGTTAGAATGTCAGAAACAAGCTTTCTGAGCTGAGAACTGCATTTTGTGACAAAGTGAATCAGTGGATGATGAGAATGTCACTTTTGACAAAGAACACTGATCATTACTAAAATGCTCTAATTGAGCTGTTAGAATGTCAGAAACAAGCTTTCTGAGCTGAGAACTGCATTTTGTGACAAAGTGAATCAGTGGATGATGAGAATGTCAGTTTTGACAAAGAACACTGTTCATTACTGAAATGCTCCAATTGAGCTGTTAGAATGTCAGAAACAAGCTTTCTGAGCTGAAAACTGCATTTTGTGACAAAAAGCATCAGTGGATGATGAGAATGTCAGTTTTGACAAAGAACACTGTTCATCACTAAGATGCTCCAATTGAGCTGTTAGAATGTCAGAAACAAGCTTTCTGAGCTGAGAACTGCATTTTGTGACATAGTTCATCAGTGGATGATGAGAATGTCAGTTTTGACAAAGAACACTGATCATTACTAAAATGCTCTAATTGAGCTGTTAGAATGTCAGAAACAAGCTTTCTGAGCTGAGAACTGCATTTTGTGACATAGTTCATCAGTGGATGATGAGAATGTCAGTTTTGACAAAGAACACTGTTCATTACTAAAATGCTCTAATTGAGCTGTTAGAATGTCAGAAACAAGCTTTCTGAGCTGAGAACTGCATTTTGTGACATAGTTCATCAGTGGATGATGAGAATGTCAGTTTTGACAAAGAACACTGTTCATTACTAAAATGCTCTAATTGAGCTGTTAGAATGTCAGAAACAAGCTTTCTGAGCTGAGAACTGCATTTTGTGACAAAGTGAATCAGTGGATGATGAGAATGTCAGTTTTGACAAAGAACACTGATCGTTACTAAAATGCTCTAATTGAGCTGTTAGAATGTCAGAAACAAGCTTTCTGAGCTGAGAACTGCATTTTGTGACAAAGTGAATCAGTGGATGATGAGAATGTCACTTTTGACAAAGAACACTGATCATTACTAAAATGCTCTAATTGAGCTGTTAGAATGTCAGAAACAAGCTTTCTGAGCTGAGAACTGCATTTTGTGACAAAGTGAATCAGTGGATGATGAGAATGTCAGTTTTGACTAAGAACACTGTTCATTACTGAAATGCTCCAATTGAGCTGTTAGAATGTCAGAAACAAGCTTTCTGAGCTGAAAACTGCATTTTGTGACAAAAAGCATCAGTGGATGATGAGAATGTCAGTTTTGACAAAGAACACTGTTCATCACTAAAATGCTCCAATTGAGCTGTTAGAATGTCAGAAACAAGCTTTCTGAGCTGAGAACTGCATTTTGTGACATAGTTCATCAGTGGATGATGAGAATGTCAGTTTTGACAAAGAACACTGATCATTACTAAAATGCTCTAATTGAGCTGTTAGAATGTCAGAAACAAGCTTTCTGAGCTGAGAACTGCATTTTGTGACATAGTTCATCAGTGGATGATGAGAATGTCAGTTTTGACAAAGAACACTGTTCATTACTAAAATGCTCTAATTGAGCTGTTAGAATGTCAGAAACAAGCTTTCTGAGCTGAGAACTGCATTTTGTGACATAGTTCATCAGTGGATGATGAGAATGTCAGTTTTGACAAAGAACACTGTTCATTACTAAAATGCTCTAATTGAGCTGTTAGAATGTCAGAAACAAGCTTTCTGAGCTGAGAACTGCATTTTGTGACAAAGTGAATCAGTGGATGATGAGAATGTCACTTTTGACAAAGAACACTGATCATTACTAAAATGCTCTAATTGAGCTGTTAGAATGTCAGAAACAAGCTTTCTGAGCTGAGAACTGCATTTTGTGACAAAGTGAATCAGTGGATGATGAGAATGTCACTTTTGACAAAGAACACTGATCATTACTAAAATGCTCTAATTGAGCTGTTAGAATGTCAGAAACAAGCTTTCTGAGCTGAGAACTGCATTTTGTGACAAAGTGAATCAGTGGATGATGAGAATGTCAGTTTTGAAAAAGAACACTGATCGTTACTAAAATGCTCTAATTGAGCTGTTAGAATGTCAGAAACAAGCTTTCTGAGCTGAGAACTGCATTTTGTGACAAAGTGAATCAGTGGATGATGAGAATGTCACTTTTGACAAAGAACACTGATCATTACTAAAATGCTCTAATTGAGCTGTTAGAATGTCAGAAACAAGCTTTCTGAGCTGAGAACTGCATTTTGTGACAAAGTGAATCAGTGGATGATGAGAATGTCAGTTTTGACAAAGAACACTGTTCATTACTGAAATGCTCCAATTGAGCTGTTAGAATGTCAGAAACAAGCTTTCTGAGCTGAAAACTGCATTTTGTGACAAAAAGCATCAGTGGATGATGAGAATGTCAGTTTTGACAAAGAACACTGTTCATCACTAAAATGCTCCAATTGAGCTGTTAGAATGTCAGAAACAAGCTTTCTGAGCTGAAAACTGCATTTTGTGACAAAGTGAATCAGTGGATGATGAGAATGTCAGTTTTGACAAAGAACACTGTTCATTACTAAAATGCTCTAATTGAGCTGTTAGAATGTCAGAAACAAGCTTTCTGAGCTGAGAACTGCATTTTGTGACATAGTTCATCAGTGGATGATGAGAATGTCAGTTTTGACAAAGAACACTGTTCATTACTAAAATGCTCTAATTGAGCTGTTAGAATGTCAGAAACAAGCTTTCTGAGCTGAGAACTGCATTTTGTGACATAGTTCATCAGTGGATGATGAGAATGTCAGTTTTGACAAAGAACACTGTTCATTACTAAAATGCTCTAATTGAGCTGTTAGAATGTCAGAAACAAGCTTTCTGATCTGAGAACTGCATTTTGTGACAAAGTGAATCAGTGGATGATGAGAATGTCACTTTTGACAAAGAAAACTAATCATTACTAAAATGCTCTAATTGAGCTGTTAGAATGTCAGAAACTAGCTTTCTGAGCTGAGAACTGCATTTTGTGACAAAGTGAATCAGTGGATGATGAGAATGTCAGTTTTGACAAAGAACACTGATCGTTACTAAAATGCTCTAATTGAGCTGTTAGAATGTCAGAAACAAGCTTTCTGAGCTGAAAACTGCATTTTGTGACAAAGTGAATCAGTGGATGATGAGAATGTCAGTTTTGACAAAGAACACTGTTCATTACTAAAATGCTCTAATTGAGCTGTTAGAATGTCAGAAACAAGCTTTCTGAGCTGAAAACTGCATTTTGTGACAAAAAGCATCAGTGGATGATGAGAATGTCAGTTTTGACAAAGAACACTGTTCATTACTAAAATGCTCTAATTGAGCTGTTAGAATGTCAGAAACAAGCTTTCTGAGCTGAAAACTGCATTTTGTGACAAAGTGAATCAGTGGATGATGAGAATGTCAGTTTTGACAAAGAACACTGTTCATTACTAAAATGCTCTAATTGAGCTGTTAGAATGTCAGAAACAAGCTTTCTGAGCTGAGAACTGCATTTTGTGACATAGTTCATCAGTGGATGATGAGAATGTCAGTTTTGACAAAGAACACTGTTCATTACTAAAATGCTCTAATTGAGCTGTTAGAATGTCAGAAACAAGCTTTCTGAGCTGAGAACTGCATTTTGTGACATAGTTCATCAGTGGATGATGAGAATGTCAGTTTTGACAAAGAACACTGTTCATTACTAAAATGCTCTAATTGAGCTGTTAGAATGTCAGAAACAAGCTTTCTGAGCTGAGAACTGCATTTTGTGACAAAGTGAATCAGTGGATGATGAGAATGTCACTTTTGACAAAGAAAACTAATCATTACTAAAATGCTCTAATTGAGCTGTTAGAATGTCAGAAACTAGCTTTCTGAGCTGAGAACTGCATTTTGTGACAAAGTGAATCAGTGGATGATGAGAATGTCAGTTTTGACAAAGAACACTGATCGTTACTAAAATGCTCTAATTGAGCTGTTAGAATGTCAGAAACAAGCTTTCTGAGCTGAAAACTGCATTTTGTGACAAAGTGAATCAGTGGATGATGAGAATGTCAGTTTTGACAAAGAACACTGTTCATTACTGAAATGCTCCAATTGAGCTGTTAGAATGTCAGAAACAAGCTTTCTGAGCTGAAAACTGCATTTTGTGACATAGTTCATCAGTGGATGATGAGAATGTCAGTTTTGACAAAGAACACTGTTCATTACTAAAATGCTCTAATTGAGCTGTTAGAATGTCAGAAACAAGCTTTCTGAGCTGAGAACTGCATTTTGTGACAAAGTGAATCAGTGGATGATGAGAATGTCAGTTTTGACAAAGAACACTGATCGTTACTAAAATGCTCTAATTGAGCTGTTAGAATGTCAGAAACAAGCTTTCTGAGCTGAGAACTGCATTTTGTGACAAAGTGAATCAGTGGATGATGAGAATGTCACTTTTGACAAAGAACACTGATCATTACTAAAATGCTCTAATTGAGCTGTTAGAATGTCAGAAACAAGCTTTCTGAGCTGAGAACTGCATTTTGTGACAAAGTGAATCAGTGGATGATGAGAATGTCAGTTTTGACAAAGAACACTGTTCATTACTGAAATGCTCCAATTGAGCTGTTAGAATGTCAGAAACAAGCTTTCTGAGCTGAAAACTGCATTTTGTGACAAAAAGCATCAGTGGATGATGAGAATGTCAGTTTTGACAAAGAACACTGTTCATCACTAAAATGCTCCAATTGAGCTGTTAGAATGTCAGAAACAAGCTTTCTGAGCTGAGAACTGCATTTTGTGACATAGTTCATCAGTGGATGATGAGAATGTCAGTTTTGACAAAGAACACTGATCATTACTAAAATGCTCTAATTGAGCTGTTAGAATGTCAGAAACAAGCTTTCTGAGCTGAGAACTGCATTTTGTGACAAAGTGAATCAGTGGATGATGAGAATGTCAGTTTTGAAAAAGAACACTGATCGTTACTAAAATGCTCTAATTGAGCTGTTAGAATGTCAGAAACAAGCTTTCTGAGCTGAGAACTGCATTTTGTGACAAAGTGAATCAGTGGATGATGAGAATGTCACTTTTGACAAAGAACACTGATCATTACTAAAATGCTATAATTGAGCTGTTAGAATGTCAGAAACAAGCTTTCTGAGCTGAGAACTGCATTTTGTGACAAAGTGAATCAGTGGATGATGAGAATGTCAGTTTTGACAAAGAACACTGTTCATTACTGAAATGCTCCAATTGAGCTGTTAGAATGTCAGAAACAAGCTTTCTGAGCTGAAAACTGCATTTTGTGACAAAAAGCATCAGTGGATGATGAGAATGTCAGTTTTGACAAAGAACACTGTTCATCACTAAAATGCTCCAATTGAGCTGTTAGAATGTCAGAAACAAGCTTTCTGAGCTGAGAACTTTATTTTGTGACATAGTTCATCAGTGGATGATGAGAATGTCAGTTTTGACAAAGAACACTGTTCATTACTAAAATGCTCTAATTGAGCTGTTAGAATGTCAGAAACAAGCTTCTGAGCTGAAAACTGCATTTTGTGACAAAGTGAATCAGTGGATGATGAGAATGTCAGTTTTGACAAAGAACACTGTTCATTACTAAAATGCTCTAATTGAGCTGTTAGAATGTCAGAAACAAGCTTTCTGAGCTGAAAACTGCATTTTGTGACAAAGTGAATCAGTGGATGATGAGAATGTCAGTTTTGACAAAGAACACTGTTCATTACTGAAATGCTCCAATTGAGCTGTTAGAATGTCAGAAACAAGCTTTCTGAGCTGAAAACTGCATTTTGTGACAAAAAGCATCAGTGGATGATGAGAATGTCAGTTTTGACAAAGAACACTGTTCATCACTAAAATGCTCCAATTGAGCTGTTAGAATGTCAGAAACAAGCTTTCTGAGCTGAAAACTGCATTTTGTGACAAAGTGAATCAGTGGATGATGAGAATGTCAGTTTTGACAAAGAACACTGTTCATTACTAAAATGCTCTAATTGAGCTCTTAGAATGTCAGAAACAAGCTTTCTGAGCTGAGAACTGCATTTTGTGACATAGTTCATCAGTGGGTGATGAGAATGTCAGTTTTGACAAAGAACACTGTTCATTACTAAAATGCTCTAATTGAGCTGTTAGAATGTCAGAAACAAGCTTTCTGAGCTGAGAACTGCATTTTGTGACATAGTTCATCAGTGGATGATGAGAATGTCAGTTTTGACAAAGAACACTGTTCATTACTAAAATGCTCTAATTGAGCTGTTAGAATGTCAGAAACAAGCTTTCTGATCTGAGAACTGCATTTTGTGACAAAGTGAATCAGTGGATGATGAGAATGTCAGTTTTGACAAAGAAAACTAATCATTACTAAAATGCTCTAATTGAGCTGTTAGAATGTCAGAAACAAGCTTTCTGAGCTGAGAACTGCATTTTGTGACAAAGTGAATCAGTGGATGATGAGAATGTCACTTTTGACAAAGAACACTGATCATTACTAAAATGCTCTAATTGAGCTGTTAGAATGTCAGAAACAAGCTTTCTGAGCTGAGAACTGCATTTTGTGACAAAGTGAATCAGTGGATGATGAGAATGTCAGTTTTGACAAAGAACACTGATCGTTACTAAAATGCTCTAATTGAGCTGTTAGAATGTCAGAAACAAGCTTTCTGAGCTGAGAACTGCATTCTGTGACAAAGTGAATCAGTGGATGATGAGAATGTCACTTTTGACAAAGAACACTGATCATTACTAAAATGCTCTAATTGAGCTGTTAGAATGTCAGAAACAAGCTTTCTGAGCTGAGAACTGCATTTTGTGACAAAGTGAATCAGTGGATGATGA
The DNA here is from genome assembly GCF_947034865.1 of Barbatula barbatula. Lineage (NCBI taxonomy): Eukaryota > Metazoa > Chordata > Actinopteri > Cypriniformes > Nemacheilidae > Barbatula > Barbatula barbatula. Next base: position 3,730,805 of record NC_136786.1, read on the forward strand.
GAATGTCAGTTTTGACAAAGAACACTGTTCATTACTGAAATGCTCCAATTGAGCTGTTAGAATGTCAGAAACAAGCTTTCTGAGCTGAAAACTGCATTTTGTGACAAAAAGCATCAGTGGATGATGAGAATGTCAGTTTTGACAAAGAACACTGTTCATCACTAAGATGCTCCAATTGAGCTGTTAGAATGTCAGAAACAAGCTTTCTGAGCTGAGAACTGCATTTTGTGACATAGTTCATCAGTGGATGATGAGAATGTCAGTTTTGACAAAGAACACTGATCATTACTAAAATGCTCTAATTGAGCTGTTAGAATGTCAGAAACAAGCTTTCTGAGCTGAGAACTGCATTTTGTGACATAGTTCATCAGTGGATGATGAGAATGTCAGTTTTGACAAAGAACACTGTTCATTACTAAAATGCTCTAATTGAGCTGTTAGAATGTCAGAAACAAGCTTTCTGAGCTGAGAACTGCATTTTGTGACATAGTTCATCAGTGGATGATGAGAATGTCAGTTTTGACAAAGAACACTGTTCATTACTAAAATGCTCTAATTGAGCTGTTAGAATGTCAGAAACAAGCTTTCTGAGCTGAGAACTGCATTTTGTGACAAAGTGAATCAGTGGATGATGAGAATGTCACTTTTGACAAAGAACACTGATCATTACTAAAATGCTCTAATTGAGCTGTTAGAATATCAGAAACAAGCTTTCTGAGCTGAGAACTGCATTTTGTGACAAAGTGAATCAGTGGATGATGAGAATGTCAGTTTTGACAAAGAACACTGTTCATTACTAAAATGCTCTAATTGAGCTGTTAGAATGTCAGAAACAAGCTTTCTGAGCTGAAAACTGCATTATGTGACAAAAAGCATCAGTGTATGATGAGAATGTCAGTTTTGACAAAGAACACTGATCATTACTAAAATGCTCCAATTGAGCTGTTAGAATGTCAGAAACAAGCTTTCTGAGCTGAGAACTGCATTTTGTAACATAGTTCATCAGTGGATGATGAGAATGTCAGTTTTGACAAAGAACACTGTTCATTACTAAAATGCTCTAATTGAGCTGTTAGAATGTCAGAAACAAGCTTTCTGAGCTGAAAACTGCATTTTGTGACAAAGTGAATCAGTGGATGATGAGAATGTCAGTTTTGACAAAGAACACTGTTCATTACTAAAATGCTCTAATTGAGCTGTTAGAATGTCAGAAACAAGCTTTCTGAGCTGAGAACTGCATTTTGTGACATAGTTCATCAGTGGATGATGAGAATGTCAGTTTTGACAAAGAACACTGTTCATTACTAAAATGCTCTAATTGAGCTGCTAGAATGTCAGAAACAAGCTTTCTGAGCTGAGAACTGCATTTTGTGACATAGTTCATCAGTGGATGATGAGAATGTCAGTTTTGACAAAGAACACTGTTCATTACTAAAATGCTCTAATTGAGCTGTTAGAATGTCAGAAACAAGCTTTCTGAGCTGAGAACTGCATTTTGTGACAAAGTGAATCAGTGGATGATGAGAATGTCACTTTTGACAAAGAACACTGATCATTACTAAAATGCTCTAATTGAGCTGTTAGAATGTCAGAAACAAGCTTTCTGAGCTGAGAACTGCATTTTGTGACAAAGTGAATCAGTGGATGATGAGAATGTCAGTTTTGACAAAGAACACTGATCGTTACTAAAATGCTCTAATTGAGCTGTTAGAATGTCAGAAACAAGCTTTCTGAGCTGAGAACTGCATTTTGTGACAAAGTGAATCAGTGGATGATGAGAATGTCACTTTTGACAAAGAACACTGATCATAACTAAAATGCTCTAATTGAGCTGTTAGAATGTCAGAAACAAGCTTTCTGAGCTGAGAACTGCATTTTGTGACAAAGTGAATCAGTGGATGATGAGAATGTCAGTTTTGACTAAGAACACTGTTCATTACTGAAATGCTCCAATTGAGCTGTTAGAATGTCAGAAACAAGCTTTCTGAGCTGAAAACTGCATTTTGTGACAAAAAGCATCAGTGGATGATGAGAATGTCAGTTTTGACAAAGAACACTGTTCATCACTAAAATGCTCCAATTGAGCTGTTAGAATGTCAGAAACAAGCTTTCTGAGCTGAGAACTGCATTTTGTGACATAGTTCATCAGTGGATGATGAGAATGTCAGTTTTGACAAAGAACACTGATCATTACTAAAATGCTCTAATTGAGCTGTTAGAATGTCAGAAACAAGCTTTCTGAGCTGAGAACTGCATTTTGTGACATAGTTCATCAGTGGATGATGAGAATGTCAGTTTTGACAAAGAACACTGTTCATTACTAAAATGCTCTAATTGAGCTGTTAGAATGTCAGAAACAAGCTTTCTGAGCTGAGAACTGCATTTTGTGACATAGTTCATCAGTGGATGATGAGAATGTCAGTTTTGACAAAGAACACTGTTCATTACTAAAATGCTCTAATTGAGCTGTTAGAATGTCAGAAACAAGCTTTCTGAGCTGAGAACTGCATTTTGTGACAAAGTGAATCAGTGGATGATGAGAATGTCACTTTTGACAAAGAACACTGATCATTACTAAAATGCTCTAATTGAGCTGTTAGAATGTCAGAAACAAGCTTTCTGAGCTGAGAACTGCATTTTGTGACAAAGTGAATCAGTGGATGATGAGAATGTCACTTTTGACAAAGAACACTGATCATTACTAAAATGCTCTAATTGAGCTGTTAGAATGTCAGAAACAAGCTTTCTGAGCTGAGAACTGCATTTTGTGACAAAGTGAATCAGTGGATGATGAGAATGTCAGTTTTGAAAAAGAACACTGATCGTTACTAAAATGCTCTAATTGAGCTGTTAGAATGTCAGAAACAAGCTTTCTGAGCTGAGAACTGCATTTTGTGACAAAGTGAATCAGTGGATGATGAGAATGTCAGTTTTGAAAAACAACACTGATCGTTACTAAAATGCTCTAATTGAGCTGTTAGAATGTCAGAAACAAGCTTTCTGAGCTGAGAACTGCATTTTGTGACAAAGTGAATCAGTGGATGATGAGAATGTCAGTTTTGACAAAGAACACTGTTCATTACTGAAATGCTCCAATTGAGCTGTTAGAATGTCAGAAACAAGCTTTCTGAGCTGAAAACTGCATTTTGTGACAAAAAGCATCAGTGGATGATGAGAATGTCAGTTTTGACAAAGAACACTGTTCATCACTAAAATGCTCCAATTGAGCTGTTAGAATGTCAGAAACAAGCTTTCTGAGCTGAAAACTGCATTTTGTGACAAAGTGAATCAGTGGATGATGAGAATGTCAGTTTTGACAAAGAACACTGTTCATTACTAAAATGCTCTAATTGAGCTGTTAGAATGTCAGAAACAAGCTTTCTGAGCTGAGAACTGCATTTTGTGACATAGTTCATTAGTGGATGATGAGAATGTCAGTTTTGACAAAGAACACTGTTCATTACTAAAATGCTCTAATTGAGCTGTTAGAATGTCAGAAACAAGCTTTCTGAGCTGAGAACTGCATTTTGTGACATAGTTCATCAGTGGATGATGAGAATGTCAGTTTTGACAAAGAACACTGTTCATTACTAAAATGCTCTAATTGAGCTGTTAGAATGTCAGAAACAAGCTTTCTGAGCTGAGAACTGCATTTTGTGACAAAGTGAATCAGTGGATGATGAGAATGTCACTTTTGACAAAGAAAACTAATCATTACTAAAATGCTCTAATTGAGCTGTTAGAATGTCAGAAACTAGCTTTCTGAGCTGAGAACTGCATTTTGTGACAAAGTGAATCAGTGGATGATGAGAATGTCAGTTTTGACAAAGAACACTGATCGTTACTAAAATGCTCTAATTGAGCTGTTAGAATGTCAGAAACAAGCTTTCTGAGCTGAAAACTGCATTTTGTGACAAAGTGAATCAGTGGATGATGAGAATGTCAGTTTTGACAAAGAACACTGTTCATTACTGAAATGCTCCAATTGAGCTGTTAGAATGTCAGAAACAAGCTTTCTGAGCTGAAAACTGCATTTTGTGACATAGTTCATCAGTGGATGATGAGAATGTCAGTTTTGACAAAGAACACTGTTCATTACTAAAATGCTCTAATTGAGCTGTTAGAATGTCAGAAACAAGCTTTCTGAGCTGAGAACTGCATTTTGTGACAAAGTGAATCAGTGGATGATGAGAATGTCAGTTTTGACAAAGAACACTGATCGTTACTAAAATGCTCTAATTGAGCTGTTAGAATGTCAGAAACAAGCTTTCTGAGCTGAGAACTGCATTTTGTGACAAAGTGAATCAGTGGATGATGAGAATGTCACTTTTGACAAAGAACACTGATCATTACTAAAATGCTCTAATTGAGCTGTTAGAATGTCAGAAACAAGCTTTCTGAGCTGAGAACTGCATTTTGTGACAAAAAGCATCAGTGGATGATGAGAATGTCAGTTTTGACAAAGAACACTGTTCATCACTAAAATGCTCCAATTGAGCTGTTAGAATGTCAGAAACAAGCTTTCTGAGCTGAGAACTGCATTTTGTGACATAGTTCATCAGTGGATGATGAGAATGTCAGTTTTGACAAAGAACACTGATCATTACTAAAATGCTCTAATTGAGCTGTTAGAATGTCAGAAACAAGCTTTCTGAGCTGAGAACTGCATTTTGTGACAAAGTGAATCAGTGGATGATGAGAATGTCAGTTTTGAAAAAGAACACTGATCGTTACTAAAATGCTCTAATTGAGCTGTTAGAATGTCAGAAACAAGCTTTCTGAGCTGAGAACTGCATTTTGTGACAAAGTGAATCAGTGGATGATGAGAATGTCACTTTTGACAAAGAACACTGATCATTACTAAAATGCTATAATTGAGCTGTTAGAATGTCAGAAACAAGCTTTCTGAGCTGAGAACTGCATTTTGTGACAAAGTGAATCAGTGGATGATGAGAATGTCAGTTTTGACAAAGAACACTGTTCATTACTGAAATGCTCCAATTGAGCTGTTAGAATGTCAGAAACAAGCTTTCTGAGCTGAAAACTGCATTTTGTGACAAAAAGCATCAGTGGATGATGAGAATGTCAGTTTTGACAAAGAACACTGTTCATCACTAAAATGCTCCAATTGAGCTGTTAGAATGTCAGAAACAAGCTTTCTGAGCTGAGAACTTTATTTTGTGACATAGTTCATCAGTGGATGATGAGAATGTCAGTTTTGACAAAGAACACTGTTCATTACTAAAATGCTCTAATTGAGCTGTTAGAATGTCAGAAACAAGCTTTCTGAGCTGAAAACTGCATTTTGTGACAAAGTGAATCAGTGGATGATGAGAATGTCAGTTTTGACAAAGAACACTGTTCATTACTAAAATGCTCTAATTGAGCTGTTAGAATGTCAGAAACAAGCTTTCTGAGCTGAGAACTGCATTTTGTGACATAGTTCATCAGTGGATGATGAGAATGTCAGTTTTGACACAGAACACTGTTCATTACTAAAATGCTCTAATTGAGCTGTTAGAATGTCAGAAACAAGCTTTATGAGCTGAAAACTGCATTTTGTGACAAAGTGAATCAGTGGATGATGAGAATGTCAGTTTTGACAAAGAACACTGTTCATTACTAAAATGCTCTAATTGAGATGTTAGAATGTCAGAAACAAGCTTTCTGAGCTGAGAACTGCATTTTGTGACATAGTTCATCAGTGGATGATGAGAATGTCAGTTTTGACAAAGAACACTGTTCATTACTAAAATGCTCTAATTGAGCTGTTAGAATGTCAGAAACAAGCTTTCTGAGCTGAGAACTGCATTTTGTGACATAGTTCATCAGTGGATGATGAGAATGTCAGTTTTGACAAAGAACACTGTTCATTACTAAAATGCTCTAATTGAGCTGTTAGAATGTCAGAAACAAGCTTTCTGAGCTGAGAACTGCATTTTGTGACAAAGTGAATCAGTGGATGATGAGAATGTCAGTTTTGACAAAGAACACTGATCGTTACTAAAATGCTCTAATTGAGCTGTTAGAATGTCAGAAACAAGCTTTCTGAGCTGAGAACTGCATTTTGTGACATAGTTCATCAGTGGATGATGAGAATGTCAGTTTTGACAAAGAACACTGTTCATTACTAAAATGCTCTAATTGAGATGTTAGAATGTCAGAAACAAGCTTTCTGAGCTGAAAACTGCATTTTGTGACAAAAAGCATCAGTGGATGATGAGAATGTCAGTTTTGACAAAGAACACTGTTCATCACTAAAATGCTCCAATTGAGCTGTTAGAATGTCAGAAACAAGCTTTCTGAGCTGAGAACTGCATTTTGTGACATAGTTCATCAGTGGATGATGAGAATGTCAGTTTTGACAAAGAACACTGTTCATTACTAAAATGCTCTAATTGAGCTGTTAGAATGTCAGAAACAAGCTTTCTGAGCTGAGAACTGCATTTTGTGACATAGTTCATCAGTGGATGATGAGAATGTCAGTTTTGACAAAGAACACTGATCATTACTAAAATGCTCTAATTGAGCTGTTAGAATGTCAGAAACAAGCTTTCTGAGCTGAGAACTGCATTTTGTGACAAAGTGAATCAGTGGATGATGAGAATGTCACTTTTGACAAAGAACACTGATCATTACTAAAATGCTCTAATTGAGCTGTTAGAATGTCAGAAACAAGCTTTCTGAGCATAAAACTGCATTTTGTGACAAAGTGCATCAGTGGATGATGAGAATGTCAGTTTTGACAAAGAACACTGTTCATTACTAAAATGCTCTAATTGAGCTGTTAAAATATCAGAAACAAGCTTTCTGAGCTGAAAACTGCATTATGTGACAAAAAGCATCAGTGTATGATGAGAATGTCAGTTTTGACAAAGAACACTGATCATTACTAAAATGCTCTAATTGAGCTGTTAGAATGTCAGAAACAAGCTTTCTGAGCTGAGAACTGCATTTTGTGACAAAGTGAATCAGTGGATGATGAGAATGTCAGTTTTGACAAAGAACACTGTTCATTACTAAAATGCTCTAATTGAGCTGTTAGAATGTCAGAAACAAGCTTTCTGAGCTGAGAACTGCATTTTGTGACAAAGTGAATCAGTGGATGATGAGAATGTCACTTTTGACAAAGAACACTGATCATTACTAAAATGCTCTAATTGAGCTGTTAGAATGTCAGAAACAAGCTTTCTGAGCTGAGAACTGCATTTTGTGACAAAGTGAATCAGTGGATGATGAGAATGTCAGTTTTGACAAAGAACACTGATCGTTACTAAAATGCTCTAATTGAGCTGTTAGAATGTCAGAAACAAGCTTTCTGAGCTGAGAACTGCATTTTGTGACAAAGTGAATCAGTGGATGATGAGAATGTCACTTTTGACAAAGAACACTGATCATTACTAAAATGCTCTAATTGAGCTGTTAGAATGTCAGAAACAAGCTTTCTGAGCTGAGAACTGCATTTTGTGACAAAGTGAATCAGTGGATGATGAGAATGTCAGTTTTGACAAAGAACACTGTTCATTACTGAAATGCTCCAATTGAGCTGTTAGAATGTCAGAAACAAGCTTTCTGAGCTGAAAACTGCATTTTGTGACAAAAAGCATCAGTGGATGATGAGAATGTCAGTTTTGACAAAGAACACTGTTCATCACTAAAATGCTCCAATTGAGCTGTTAGAATGTCAGAAACAAGCTTTCTGAGCTGAGAACTGCATTTTGTGACATAGTTCATCAGTGGATGATGAGAATGTCAGTTTTGACAAAGAACACTGATCATTACTAAAATGCTCTAATTGAGCTGTTAGAATGTCAGAAACAAGCTTTCTGAGCTGAGAACTGCATTTTGTGACATAGTTCATCAGTGGATGATGAGAATGTCAGTTTTGACAAAGAACACTGTTCATTACTAAAATGCTCTAATTGAGCTGTTAGAATGTCAGAAACAAGCTTTCTGAGCTGAGAACTGCATTTTGTGACATAGTTCATCAGTGGATGATGAGAATGTCAGTTTTGACAAAGAACACTGTTCATTACTAAAATGCTCTAATTGAGCTGTTAGAATGTCAGAAACAAGCTTTCTGAGCTGAGAACTGCATTTTGTGACAAAGTGAATCAGTGGATGATGAGAATGTCACTTTTGACAAAGAACACTGATCATTACTAAAATGCTCTAATTGAGCTGTTAGAATATCAGAAACAAGCTTTCTGAGCTGAGAACTGCATTTTGTGACAAAGTGAATCAGTGGATGATGAGAATGTCAGTTTTGACAAAGAACACTGTTCATTACTAAAATGCTCTAATTGAGCTGTTAGAATGTCAGAAACAAGCTTTCTGAGCTGAAAACTGCATTATGTGACAAAAAGCATCAGTGTATGATGAGAATGTCAGTTTTGACAAAGAACACTGATCATTACTAAAATGCTCCAATTGAGCTGTTAGAATGTCAGAAACAAGCTTTCTGAGCTGAGAACTGCATTTTGTAACATAGTTCATCAGTGGATGATGAGAATGTCAGTTTTGACAAAGAACACTGTTCATTACTAAAATGCTCTAATTGAGCTGTTAGAATGTCAGAAACAAGCTTTCTGAGCTGAAAACTGCATTTTGTGACAAAGTGAATCAGTGGATGATGAGAATGTCAGTTTTGACAAAGAACACTGTTCATTACTAAAATGCTCTAATTGAGCTGTTAGAATGTCAGAAACAAGCTTTCTGAGCTGAGAACTGCATTTTGTGACATAGTTCATCAGTGGATGATGAGAATGTCAGTTTTGACAAAGAACACTGTTCATTACTAAAATGCTCTAATTGAGCTGTTAGAATGTCAGAAACAAGCTTTCTGAGCTGAGAACTGCATTTTGTGACAAAGTGAATCAGTGGATGATGAGAATGTCACTTTTGACAAAGAACACTGATCATTACTAAAATGCTCTAATTGAGCTGTTAGAATGTCAGAAACAAGCTTTCTGAGCTGAGAACTGCATTTTGTGACAAAGTGAATCAGTGGATGATGAGAATGTCAGTTTTGACAATGAACACTGATCATTACTAAAATGCTCCAATTGAGCTGTTAGAATGTCAGAAACAAGCTTTCTGAGCTGAGAACTGCATTTTGTGACATAGGTCATCAGTGGATGATGAGAATGTCAGTTTTGACAAAGAACACTGATCATTACTAAAATGCTCCAATTGAGCTGTTAGAATGTCAGAAACAAGCTTTCTGAGCTGAGAACTGCATTTTGTGACAAAGTTCATCAGTGGATGATGAGAATGTCAGTTTTGACAATGAACACTGATCATTACTAAAATGCTCCAATTGAGCTGTTAGAATGTCAGAAACAAGCTTTCTGAGCTGAGAACTGCATTTTGTGACAAAGTGAATCAGTGGATGATGAGAATGTCAGTTTTGACAAAGAACACTGTTCATTACTAAAATGCTCTAATTGAGCTGTTAGAATGTCAGAAACAAGCTTTCTGAGCTGAGAACTGCATTTTGTGACAAAGTGAATCAGTGGATGATGAGAATGTCAGTTTTGACAAAGAACACTGATCGTTACTAAAATGCTCTAATTGAGCTGTTAGAATGTCAGAAACAAGCTTTCTGAGCTGAAAACTGCATTTTGTGACAAAGTGAATCAGTGGATGATGAGAATGTCAGTTTTGACAAAGAACACTGATCGTTACTAAAATGCTCTAATTGAGCTGTTAGAATGTCAGAAACAAGCTTTCTGAGCTGAGAACTGCATTTTGTGACAAAGTGAATCAGTGGATGATGAGAATGTCACTTTTGACAAAGAACACTGATCATTACTAAAATGCTCTAATTGAGCTGTTAGAATGTCAGAAACAAGCTTTCTGAGCTGAGAACTGCATTTTGTGACAAAGTGAATCAGTGGATGATGAGAATGTCAGTTTTGACAAAGAACACTGTTCATTACTGAAATGCTCCAATTGAGCTGTTAGAATGTCAGAAACAAGCTTTCTGAGCTGAAAACTGCATTTTGTGACAAAAAGCATCAGTGGATGATGAGAATGTCAGTTTTGACAAAGAACACTGTTCATCACTAAAATGCTCCAATTGAGCTGTTAGAATGTCAGAAACAAGCTTTCTGAGCTGAGAACTGCATTTTGTGACATAGTTCATCAGTGGATGATGAGAATGTCAGTTTTGACAAAGAACACTGATCATTACTAAAATGCTCTAATTGAGCTGTTAGAATGTCAGAAACAAGCTTTCTGAGCTGAGAACTGCATTTTGTGACATAGTTCATCAGTGGATGATGAGAATGTCAGTTTTGACAAAGAACACTGTTCATTACTAAAATGCTCTAATTGAGCTGTTAGAATGTCAGAAACAAGCTTTCTGAGCTGAGAACTGCATTTTGTGACATAGTTCATCAGTGGATGATGAGAATGTCAGTTTTGACACAGAACACTGTTCATTACTAAAATGCTCTAATTGAGCTGTTAGAATGTCAGAAACAAGCTTTCTGAGCTGAAAACTGCATTATGTGACAAAAAGCATCAGTGTATGATGAGAATGTCAGTTTTGACAAAGAACACTGATCATTACTAAAATGCTCCAATTGAGCTGTTAGAATGTCAGAAACAAGCTTTCTGAGCTGAGAACTGCATTTTGTAACATAGTTCATCAGTGGATGATGAGAATGTCAGTTTTGACAAAGAACACTGTTCATTACTAAAATGCTCTAATTGAGCTGTTAGAATGTCAGAAACAAGCTTTCTGAGCTGAAAACTGCATTTTGTGACAAAGTGAATCAGTGGATGATGAGAATGTCAGTTTTGACAAAGAACACTGTTCATTACTAAAATGCTCTAATTGAGCTGTTAGAATGTCAGAAACAAGCTTTCTGAGCTGAGAACTGCATTTTGTGACATAGTTCATCAGTGGATGATGAGAATGTCAGTTTTGACAAAGAACACTGTTCATTACTAAAATGCTCTAATTGAGCTGTTAGAATGTCAGAAACAAGCTTTCTGAGCTGAGAACTGCATTTTGTGACAAAGTGAATCAGTGGATGATGAGAATGTCACTTTTGACAAAGAACACTGATCATTACTAAAATGCTCTAATTGAGCTGTTAGAATGTCAGAAACAAGCTTTCTGAGCTGAGAACTGCATTTTGTGACAAAGTGAATCAGTGGATGATGAGAATGTCAGTTTTGACAATGAACACTGATCATTACTAAAATGCTCCAATTGAGCTGTTAGAATGTCAGAAACAAGCTTTCTGAGCTGAGAACTGCATTTTGTGACATAGGTCATCAGTGGATGATGAGAATGTCAGTTTTGACAAAGAACACTGATCATTACTAAAATGCTCCAATTGAGCTGTTAGAATGTCAGAAACAAGCTTTCTGAGCTGAGAACTGCATTTTGTGACAAAGTTCATCAGTGGATGATGAGAATGTCAGTTTTGACAATGAACACTGATCATTACTAAAATGCTCCAATTGAGCTGTTAGAATGTCAGAAACAAGCTTTCTGAGCTGAGAACTGCATTTTGTGACAAAGTGAATCAGTGGATGATGAGAATGTCAGTTTTGACAAAGAACACTGTTCATTACTAAAATGCTCTAATTGAGCTGTTAGAATGTCAGAAACAAGCTTTCTGAGCTGAGAACTGCATTTTGTGACAAAGTGAATCAGTGGATGATGAGAATGTCAGTTTTGACAAAGAACACTGATCGTTACTAAAATGCTCTAATTGAGCTGTTAGAATGTCAGAAACAAGCTTTCTGAGCTGAAAACTGCATTTTGTGACAAAGTGAATCAGTGGATGATGAGAATGTCAGTTTTGACAAAGAACACTGATCGTTACTAAAATGCTCTAATTGAGCTGTTAGAATGTCAGAAACAAGCTTTCTGAGCTGAGAACTGCATTTTGTGACAAAGTGAATCAGTGGATGATGAGAATGTCACTTTTGACAAAGAACACTGATCATTACTAAAATGCTCTAATTGAGCTGTTAGAATGTCAGAAACAAGCTTTCTGAGCTGAGAACTGCATTTTGTGACAAAGTGAATCAGTGGATGATGAGAATGTCAGTTTTGACAAAGAACACTGTTCATTACTGAAATGCTCCAATTGAGCTGTTAGAATGTCAGAAACAAGCTTTCTGAGCTGAAAACTGCATTTTGTGACAAAAAGCATCAGTGGATGATGAGAATGTCAGTTTTGACAAAGAACACTGTTCATCACTAAAATGCTCCAATTGAGCTGTTAGAATGTCAGAAACAAGCTTTCTGAGCTGAGAACTGCATTTTGTGACATAGTTCATCAGTGGATGATGAGAATGTCAGTTTTGACAAAGAACACTGATCATTACTAAAATGCTCTAATTGAGCTGTTAGAATGTCAGAAACAAGCTTTCTGAGCTGAGAACTGCATTTTGTGACATAGTTCATCAGTGGATGATGAGAATGTCAGTTTTGACAAAGAACACTGTTCATTACTAAAATGCTCTAATTGAGCTGTTAGAATGTCAGAAACAAGCTTTCTGAGCTGAGAACTGCATTTTGTGACATAGTTCATCAGTGGATGATGAGAATGTCAGTTTTGACAAAGAACACTGTTCATTACTAAAATGCTCTAATTGAGCTGTTAGAATGTCAGAAACAAGCTTTCTGAGCTGAGAACTGCATTTTGTGACAAAGTGAATCAGTGGATGATGAGAATGTCACTTTTGACAAAGAACACTGATCATTACTAAAATGCTCTAATTGAGCTGTTAGAATGTCAGAAACAAGCTTTCTGAGCTGAGAACTGCATTTTGTGACAAAGTGAATCAGTGGATGATGAGAATGTCACTTTTGACAAAGAACACTGATCATTACTAAAATGCTCTAATTGAGCTGTTAGAATGTCAGAAACAAGCTTTCTGAGCTGAGAACTGCATTTTGTGACAAAGTGAATCAGTGGATGATGAGAATGTCAGTTTTGAAAAAGAACACTGATCGTTACTAAAATGCTCTAATTGAGCTGTTAGAATGTCAGAAACAAGCTTTCTGAGCTGAGAACTGCATTTTGTGACAAAGTGAATCAGTGGATGATGAGAATGTCACTTTTGACAAAGAACACTGATCATTACTAAAATGCTCTAATTGAGCTGTTAGAATGTCAGAAACAAGCTTTCTGAGCTGAGAACTGCATTTTGTGACAAAGTGAATCAGTGGATGATGAGAATGTCAGTTTTGACAAAGAACACTGTTCATTACTGAAATGCTCCAATTGAGCTGTTAGAATGTCAGAAACAAGCTTTCTGAGCTGAAAACTGCATTTTGTGACAAAAAGCATCAGTGGATGATGAGAATGTCAGTTTTGACAAAGAACACTGTTCATCACTAAAATGCTCCAATTGAGCTGTTAGAATGTCAGAAACAAGCTTTCTGAGCTGAGAACTGCATTTTGTGACATAGTTCATCAGTGGATGATGAGAATGTCAGTTTTGACAAAGAACACTGTTCATTACTAAAATGCTCTAATTGAGCTGTTAGAATGTCAGAAACAAGCTTTCTGAGCTGAAAACTGCATTTTGTGACAAAGTGAATCAGTGGATGATGAGAATGTCAGTTTTGACAAAGAACACTGTTCATTACTAAAATGCTCTAATTGAGCTGTTAGAATGTCAGAAACAAGCTTTCTGAGCTGAGAACTGCATTTTGTGACATAGTTCATCAGTGGATGATGAGAATGTCAGTTTTGACAAAGAACACTGTTCATTACTAAAATGCTCTAATTGAGCTGTTAGAATGTCAGAAACAAGCTTTCTGAGCTGAAAACTGCATTTTGTGACAAAGTGAATCAGTGGATGATGAGAATGTCAGTTTTGACAAAGAACACTGTTCATTACTAAAATGCTCTAATTGAGCTGTTAGAATGTCAGAAACAAGCTTTCTGAGCTGAGAACTGCATTTTGTGACATAGTTCATCAGTGGATGATGAGAATGTCAGTTTTGACAAAGAACACTGTTCATTACTAAAATGCTCTAATTGAGCTGTTAGAATGTCAGAAACAAGCTTTCTGAGCTGAGAACTGCATTTTGTGACATAGTTCATCAGTGGATGATGAGAATGTCAGTTTTGACAAAGAACACTGTTCATTACTAAAATGCTCTAATTGAGCTGTTAGAATGTCAGAAACAAGCTTTCTGAGCTGAGAACTGCATTTTGTGACAAAGTGAATCAGTGGATGATGAGAATGTCACTTTTGACAAAGAAAACTAATCATTACTAAAATGCTCTAATTGAGCTGTTAGAATGTCAGAAACTAGCTTTCTGAGCTGAGAACTGCATTTTGTGACAAAGTGAATCAGTGGATGATGAGAATGTCAGTTTTGACAAAGAACACTGATCGTTACTAAAATGCTCTAATTGAGCTGTTAGAATGTCAGAAACAAGCTTTCTGAGCTGAAAACTGCATTTTGTGACAAAGTGAATCAGTGGATGATGAGAATGTCAGTTTTGACAAAGAACACTGTTCATTACTGAAATGCTCCAATTGAGCTGTTAGAATGTCAGAAACAAGCTTTCTGAGCTGAAAACTGCATTTTGTGACATAGTTCATCAGTGGATGATGAGAATGTCAGTTTTGACAAAGAACACTGTTCATTACTAAAATGCTCTAATTGAGCTGTTAGAATGTCAGAAACAAGCTTTCTGAGCTGAAAACTGCATTTTGTGACAAAAAGCATCAGTGGATGATGAGAATGTCAGTTTTGACAAAGAACACTGTTCATTACTAAAATGCTCTAATTGAGCTGTTAGAATGTCAGAAACAAGCTTTCTGAGCTGAAAACTGCATTTTGTGACATAGTTCATCAGTGGATGATGAGAATGTCAGTTTTGACAAAGAACACTGTTCATTACTAAAATGCTCTAATTGAGCTGTTAGAATGTCAGAAACAAGCTTTCTGAGCTGAGAACTGCATTTTGTGACATAGTTCATCAGTGGATGATGAGAATGTCAGTTTTGACAAAGAACACTGTTCATTACTAAAATGCTCTAATTGAGCTGTTAGAATGTCAGAAACAAGCTTTCTGAGCTGAGAACTGCATTTTGTGACAAAGTGAATCAGTGGATGATGAGAATGTCAGTTTTGACAAAGAAAACTAATCATTACTAAAATGCTCTAATTGAGCTGTTAGAATGTCAGAAACTAGCTTTCTGAGCTGAGAACTGCATTTTGTGACAAAGTGAATCAGTGGATGATGAGAATGTCACTTTTGACAAAGAAAACTAATCATTACTAAAATGCTCTAATTGAGCTGTTAGAATGTCAGAAACTAGCTTTCTGAGCTGAGAACTGCATTTTGTGACAAAGTGAATCAGTGGATGATGAGAATGTCAGTTTTGACAAAGAACACTGATCGTTACTAAAATGCTCTAATTGAGCTGTTAGAATGTCAGAAACAAGCTTTCTGAGCTGAAAACTGCATTTTGTGACAAAGTGAATCAGTGGATGATGAGAATGTCAGTTTTGACAAAGAACACTGTTCATTACTGAAATGCTCCAATTGAGCTGTTAGAATGTCAGAAACAAGCTTTCTGAGCTGAAAACTGCATTTTGTGACATAGTTCATCAGTGGATGATGAGAATGTCAGTTTTGACAAAGAACACTGTTCATTACTAAAATGCTCTAATTGAGCTGTTAGAATGTCAGAAACAAGCTTTCTGAGCTGAAAACTGCATTTTGTGACAAAAAGCATCAGTGGATGATGAGAATGTCAGTTTTGACAAAGAACACTGTTCATTACTAAAATGCTCTAATTGAGCTGTTAGAATGTCAGAAACAAGCTTTCTGAGCTGAGAAATGCATTTTGTGACAAAGTGCATCAGTGGATGATGAGAATGTCAGTTTTGACAAAGAACACTGATCATTACTAAAATGCTCTAATTGAGCTGTTAGAATGTCAGAAACAAGCTTTCTGAGCTGAGAACTGCATTTTGTGACATAGTTCATCAGTGGATGATGAGAATGTCAGTTTTGACAAAGAACACTGTTCATTACTAAAATGCTCTAATTGAGCTGTTAGAATGTCAGAAACAAGCTTTCTGAGCTGAGAACTGCATTTTGTGACATAGTTCATCAGTGGATGATGAGAATGTCAGTTTTGACAAAGAACACTGTTCATTACTAAAATGCTCTAATTGAGCTGTTAGAATGTCAGAAACAAGCTTTCTGAGCTGAGAACTACATTTTGTGACAAAGTGAATCAGTGGATGATGAGAATGTCACTTTTGACAAAGAACACTGATCATTACTAAAATGCTCTAATTGAGCTGTTAGAATGTCAGAAACAAGCTTTCTGAGCTGAGAACTGCATTTTGTGACATAGTTCATCAGTGGATGATGAGAATGTCAGTTTTGACAAAGAACACTGTTCATTACTAAAATGCTCTAATTGAGCTGTTAGAATGTCAGAAACAAGCTTTCTGAGCTGAGAACTGCATTTTGTGACATAGTTCATCAGTGGATGATGAGAATGTCAGTTTTGACAAAGAACACTGTTCATTACTAAAATGCTCTAATTGAGCTGTTAGAATGTCAGAAACAAGCTTTCTGAGCTGAGAACTGCATTTTGTGACAAAGTGAATCAGTGGATGATGAGAATGTCACTTTTGACAAAGAACACTGATCATTACTAAAATGCTCTAATTGAGCTGTTAGAATGTCAGAAACAAGCTTTCTGAGCTGAGAACTGCATTTTGTGACAAAGTGAATCAGTGGATGATGAGAATGTCAGTTTTGACAATGAACACTGATCATTACTAAAATGCTCCAATTGAGCTGTTAGAATGTCAGAAACAAGCTTTCTGAGCTGAGAAATGCATTTTGTGACAAAGTGCATCAGTGGATGATGAGAATGTCAGTTTTGACAAAGAACACTGATCATTACTAAAATGCTCTAATTGAGCTGTTAGAATGTCAGAAACAAGCTTTCTGAGCTGAGAACTGCATTTTGTGACATAGTTCATCAGTGGATGATGAGAATGTCAGTTTTGACAAAGAACACTGTTCATTACTAAAATGCTCTAATTGAGCTGTTAGAATGTCAGAAACAAGCTTTCTGAGCTGAGAACTGCATTTTGTGACATAGTTCATCAGTGGATGATGAGAATGTCAGTTTTGACAAAGAACACTGTTCATTACTAAAATGCTCTAATTGAGCTGTTAGAATGTCAAAAACAAGCTTTCTGAGCTGAGAACTGCATTTTGTGACAAAGTGAATCAGTGGATGATGAGAATGTCACTTTTGACAAAGAACACTGATCATTACTAAAATGCTCTAATTGAGCTGTTAGAATGTCAGAAACAAGCTTTCTGAGCTGAGAACTGCATTTTGTGACATAGTTCATCAGTGGATGATGAGAATGTCAGTTTTGACAAAGAACACTGTTCATTACTAAAATGCTCTAATTGAGCTGTTAGAATGTCAGAAACAAGCTTTCTGAGCTGAGAACTGCATTTTGTGACATAGTTCATCAGTGGATGATGAGAATGTCAGTTTTGACAAAGAACACTGTTCATTACTAAAATGCTCTAATTGAGCTGTTAGAATGTCAGAAACAAGCTTTCTGAGCTGAGAACTGCATTTTGTGACAAAGTGAATCAGTGGATGATGAGAATGTCACTTTTGACAAAGAACACTGATCATTACTAAAATGCTCTAATTGAGCTGTTAGAATGTCAGAAACAAGCTTTCTGAGCTGAGAACTGCATTTTGTGACAAAGTGAATCAGTGGATGATGAGAATGTCAGTTTTGACAATGAACACTGATCATTACTAAAATGCTCCAATTGAGCTGTTAGAATGTCAGAAACAAGCTTTCTGAGCTGAGAACTGCATTTTGTGACATAGGTCATCAGTGGATGATGAGAATGTCAGTTTTGACAAAGAACACTGATCATTACTAAAATGCTCCAATTGAGCTGTTAGAATGTCAGAAACAAGCTTTCTGAGCTGAGAACTGCATTTTGTGACAAAGTTCATCAGTGGATGATGAGAATGTCAGTTTTGACAATGAACACTGATCATTACTAAAATGCTCCAATTGAGCTGTTAGAATGTCAGAAACAAGCTTTCTGAGCTGAGAACTGCATTTTGTGACATAGGTCATCAGTGGATGATGAGAATGTCAGTTTTGACAAAGAACACTGATCATTACTAAAATGCTCCAATTGAGCTGTTAGAATGTCAGAAACAAGCTTTCTGAGCTGAAAACAGCATTTATTTGACAAAGTGCATCAGTGAATGATGAGAATGTCAGTTTTGACAAAGAACACTGTTCATTACTAAAATGCTCTAATTGAGCTGTTAGAATGTCAGAAACAAGCTTTCTGAGCTGAGAACTGCATTTTGTGACAAAGTGAATCAGTGGATGATGAGAATGTCACTTTTGACAAAGAACACTGATCATTACTAAAATGCTCTAATTGAGCTGTTAGAATGTCAGAAACAAGCTTTCTGAGCATAAAACTGCATTTTGTGACAAAGTGCATCAGTGGATGATGAGAATGTCAGTTTTGACAAAGAACACTGTTCATTACTAAAATGCTCTAATTGAGCTGTTAAAATATCAGAAACAAGCTTTCTGAGCTGAAAACTGCATTTTGTGACAAAAAGCATCAGTGGATGATGAGAATGTCAGTTTTGACAAAGAACACTGATCATTACTAAAATGCTCCAATTGAGCTGTTAGAATGTCAGAAACAAGCTTTCTGAGCTGAGAACTGCATTTTGTGACATAGTTCATCAGTGGATGATGAGAATGTCAGTTTTGACAAAGAACACTGATCATCACTAAAATGCTCCAATTGAGCTGTTAGAATGTCAGAAACAAGCTTTCTGAGCTGAGAACTGCATTTTGTGACATAGTTCATCAGTGGATGATGAGAATGTCAGTTTTGACAAAGAACACTGTTCATTACTGAAATGCTCCAATTGAGCTGTTAGAATGTCAGAAACAAGCTTTCTGAGCTGAGAACTGCATTTTGTGACAAAGTGAATCAGTGGATGATGAGAATGTCAGTTTTGACAAAGAACACTGTTCATTACTAAAATGCTCTAATTGAGCTGTTAGAATGTCAGAAACAAGCTTTCTGAGCTGAAAACTGCATTATGTGACAAAAAGCATCAGTGTATGATGAGAATGTCAGTTTTGACAAAGAACACTGATCATTACTAAAATGCTCCAATTGAGCTGTTAGAATGTCAGAAACAAGCTTTCTGAGCTGAGAACTGCATTTTGTAACATAGTTCATCAGTGGATGATGAGAATGTCAGTTTTGACAAAGAACACTGTTCATTACTAAAATGCTCTAATTGAGCTGTTAGAATGTCAGAAACAAGCTTTCTGAGCTGAAAACTGCATTTTGTGACAAAGTGAATCAGTGGATGATGAGAATGTCAGTTTTGACAAAGAACACTGTTCATTACTAAAATGCTCTAATTGAGCTGTTAGAATGTCAGAAACAAGCTTTCTGAGCTGAGAACTGCATTTTGTAACATAGTTCATCAGTGGATGATGAGAATGTCAGTTTTGACAAAGAACACTGTTCATTACTAAAATGCTCTAATTGAGCTGTTAGAATGTCAGAAACAAGCTTTCTGAGCTGAAAACTGCATTTTGTGACAAAGTGAATCAGTGGATGATGAGAATGTCAGTTTTGACAAAGAACACTGTTCATTACTAAAATGCTCTAATTGAGCTGTTAGAATGTCAGAAACAAGCTTTCTGAGCTGAGAACTGCATTTTGTGACATAGTTCATCAGTGGATGATGAGAATGTCAGTTTTGACAAAGAACACTGTTCATTACTAAAATGCTCTAATTGAGCTGTTAGAATGTCAGAAACAAGCTTTCTGAGCTGAGAACTGCATTTTGTGACAAAGTGAATCAGTGGATGATGAGAATGTCACTTTTGACAAAGAACACTGATCATTACTAAAATGCTCTAATTGAGCTGTTAGAATGTCAGAAACAAGCTTTCTGAGCTGAGAACTGCATTTTGTGACAAAGTGAATCAGTGGATGATGAGAATGTCAGTTTTGACAATGAACACTGATCATTACTAAAATGCTCCAATTGAGCTGTTAGAATGTCAGAAACAAGCTTTCTGAGCTGAGAACTGCATTTTGTGACATAGGTCATCAGTGGATGATGAGAATGTCAGTTTTGACAAAGAACACTGATCATTACTAAAATGCTCCAATTGAGCTGTTAGAATGTCAGAAACAAGCTTTCTGAGCTGAGAACTGCATTTTGTGACAAAGTTCATCAGTGGATGATGAGAATGTCAGTTTTGACAATGAACACTGATCATTACTAAAATGCTCCAATTGAGCTGTTAGAATGTCAGAAACAAGCTTTCTGAGCTGAGAACTGCATTTTGTGACAAAGTGAATCAGTGGATGATGAGAATGTCAGTTTTGACAAAGAACACTGTTCATTACTAAAATGCTCTAATTGAGCTGTTAGAATGTCAGAAACAAGCTTTCTGAGCTGAGAACTGCATTTTGTGACAAAGTGAATCAGTGGATGATGAGAATGTCAGTTTTGACAAAGAACACTGATCGTTACTAAAATGCTCTAATTGAGCTGTTAGAATGTCAGAAACAAGCTTTCTGAGCTGAAAACTGCATTTTGTGACAAAGTGAATCAGTGGATGATGAGAATGTCAGTTTTGACAAAGAACACTGATCGTTACTAAAATGCTCTAATTGAGCTGTTAGAATGTCAGAAACAAGCTTTCTGAGCTGAGAACTGCATTTTGTGACAAAGTGAATCAGTGGATGATGAGAATGTCACTTTTGACAAAGAACACTGATCATTACTAAAATGCTCTAATTGAGCTGTTAGAATGACAGAAACAAGCTTTCTGAGCTGAGAACTGCATTTTGTGACAAAGTGAATCAGTGGATGATGAGAATGTCAGTTTTGACAAAGAACACTGTTCATTACTGAAATGCTCCAATTGAGCTGTTAGAATGTCAGAAACAAGCTTTCTGAGCTGAAAACTGCATTTTGTGACAAAAAGCATCAGTGGATGATGAGAATGTCAGTTTTGACAAAGAACACTGTTCATCACTAAAATGCTCCAATTGAGCTGTTAGAATGTCAGAAACAAGCTTTCTGAGCTGAGAACTGCATTTTGTGACATAGTTCATCAGTGGATGATGAGAATGTCAGTTTTGACAAAGAACACTGATCATTACTAAAATGCTCTAATTGAGCTGTTAGAATGTCAGAAACAAGCTTTCTGAGCTGAGAACTGCATTTTGTGACATAGTTCATCAGTGGATGATGAGAATGTCAGTTTTGACAAAGAACACTGTTCATTACTAAAATGCTCTAATTGAGCTGTTAGAATGTCAGAAACAAGCTTTCTGAGCTGAGAACTGCATTTTGTGACATAGTTCATCAGTGGATGATGAGAATGTCAGTTTTGACAAAGAACACTGTTCATTACTAAAATGCTCTAATTGAGCTGTTAGAATGTCAGAAACAAGCTTTCTGAGCTGAGAACTGCATTTTGTGACAAAGTGAATCAGTGGATGATGAGAATGTCACTTTTGACAAAGAACACTGATCATTACTAAAATGCTCTAATTGAGCTGTTAGAATGTCAGAAACAAGCTTTCTGAGCTGAGAACTGCATTTTGTGACAAAGTGAATCAGTGGATGATGAGAATGTCACTTTTGACAAAGAACACTGATCATTACTAAAATGCTCTAATTGAGCTGTTAGAATGTCAGAAACAAGCTTTCTGAGCTGAGAACTGCATTTTGTGACAAAGTGAATCAGTGGATGATGAGAATGTCAGTTTTGAAAAAGAACACTGATCGTTACTAAAATGCTCTAATTGAGCTGTTAGAATGTCAGAAACAAGCTTTCTGAGCTGAGAACTGCATTTTGTGACAAAGTGAATCAGTGGATGATGAGAATGTCACTTTTGACAAAGAACACTGATCATTACTAAAATGCTCTAATTGAGCTGTTAGAATGTCAGAAACAAGCTTTCTGAGCTGAGAACTGCATTTTGTGACAAAGTGAATCAGTGGATGATGAGAATGTCAGTTTTGACAAAGAACACTGTTCATTACTGAAATGCTCCAATTGAGCTGTTAGAATGTCAGAAACAAGCTTTCTGAGCTGAAAACTGCATTTTGTGACAAAAAGCATCAGTGGATGATGAGAATGTCAGTTTTGACAAAGAACACTGTTCATCACTAAAATGCTCCAATTGAGCTGTTAGAATGTCAGAAACAAGCTTTCTGAGCTGAGAACTGCATTTTGTGACATAGTTCATCAGTGGATGATGAGAATGTCAGTTTTGACAAAGAACACTGTTCATTACTAAAATGCTCTAATTGAGCTGTTAGAATGTCAGAAACAAGCTTTCTGAGCTGAAAACTGCATTTTGTGACAAAGTGAATCAGTGGATGATGAGAATGTCAGTTTTGACAAAGAACACTGTTCATTACTAAAATGCTCTAATTGAGCTGTTAGAATGTCAGAAACAAGCTTTCTGAGCTGAGAACTGCATTTTGTGACATAGTTCATCAGTGGATGATGAGAATGTCAGTTTTGACAAAGAACACTGTTCATTACTAAAATGCTCTAATTGAGCTGTTAGAATGTCAGAAACAAGCTTTCTGAGCTGAAAACTGCATTTTGTGACAAAGTGAATCAGTGGATGATGAGAATGTCAGTTTTGACAAAGAACACTGTTCATTACTAAAATGCTCTAATTGAGCTGTTAGAATGTCAGAAACAAGCTTTCTGAGCTGAGAACTGCATTTTGTGACATAGTTCATCAGTGGATGATGAGAATGTCAGTTTTGACAAAGAACACTGTTCATTACTAAAATGCTCTAATTGAGCTGTTAGAATGTCAGAAACAAGCTTTCTGAGCTGAGAACTGCATTTTGTGACATAGTTCATCAGTGGATGATGAGAATGTCAGTTTTGACAAAGAACACTGTTCATTACTAAAATGCTCTAATTGAGCTGTTAGAATGTCAGAAACAAGCTTTCTGAGCTGAGAACTGCATTTTGTGACAAAGTGAATCAGTGGATGATGAGAATGTCACTTTTGACAAAGAAAACTAATCATTACTAAAATGCTCTAATTGAGCTGTTAGAATGTCAGAAACTAGTTTTCTGAGCTGAGAACTGCATTTTGTGACAAAGTGAATCAGTGGATGATGAGAATGTCAGTTTTGACAAAGAACACTGATCGTTACTAAAATGCTCTAATTGAGCTGTTAGAATGTCAGAAACAAGCTTTCTGAGCTGAAAACTGCATTTTGTGACAAAGTGAATCAGTGGATGATGAGAATGTCAGTTTTGACAAAGAACACTGTTCATTACTGAAATGCTCCAATTGAGCTGTTAGAATGTCAGAAACAAGCTTTCTGAGCTGAAAACTGCATTTTGTGACATAGTTCATCAGTGGATGATGAGAATGTCAGTTTTGACAAAGAACACTGTTCATTACTAAAATGCTCTAATTGAGCTGTTAGAATGTCAGAAACAAGCTTTCTGAGCTGAAAACTGCATTTTGTGACAAAAAGCATCAGTGGATGATGAGAATGTCAGTTTTGACAAAGAACACTGTTCATTACTAAAATGCTCTAATTGAGCTGTTAGAATGTCAGAAACAAGCTTTCTGAGCTGAAAACTGCATTTTGTGACATAGTTCATCAGTGGATGATGAGAATGTCAGTTTTGACAAAGAACACTGTTCATTACTAAAATGCTCTAATTGAGCTGTTAGAATGTCAGAAACAAGCTTTCTGAGCTGAGAACTGCATTTTGTGACATAGTTCATCAGTGGATGATGAGAATGTCAGTTTTGACAAAGATTACTGTTCATTACTAAAATGCTCTAATTGAGCTGTTAGAATGTCAGAAACAAGCTTTCTGAGCTGAGAACTGCATTTTGTGACAAAGTGAATCAGTGGATGATGAGAATGTCAGTTTTGACAAAGAAAACTAATCATTACTAAAATGCTCTAATTGAGCTGTTAGAATGTCAGAAACTAGCTTTCTGAGCTGAGAACTGCATTTTGTGACAAAGTGAATCAGTGGATGATGAGAATGTCACTTTTGACAAAGAAAACTAATCATTACTAAAATGCTCTAATTGAGCTGTTAGAATGTCAGAAACTAGCTTTCTGAGCTGAGAACTGCATTTTGTGACAAAGTGAATCAGTGGATGATGAGAATGTCAGTTTTGACAAAGAACACTGATCGTTACTAAAATGCTCTAATTGAGCTGTTAGAATGTCAGAAACAAGCTTTCTGAGCTGAAAACTGCATTTTGTGACAAAGTGAATCAGTGGATGATGAGAATGTCAGTTTTGACAAAGAACACTGTTCATTACTGAAATGCTCCAATTGAGCTGTTAGAATGTCAGAAACAAGCTTTCTGAGCTGAAAACTGCATTTTGTGACATAGTTCATCAGTGGATGATGAGAATGTCAGTTTTGACAAAGAACACTGTTCATTACTAAAATGCTCTAATTGAGCTGTTAGAATGTCAGAAACAAGCTTTCTGAGCTGAAAACTGCATTTTGTGACAAAAAGCATCAGTGGATGATGAGAATGTCAGTTTTGACAAAGAACACTGTTCATTACTAAAATGCTCTAATTGAGCTGTTAGAATGTCAGAAACAAGCTTTCTGAGCTGAGAAATGCATTTTGTGACAAAGTGCATCAGTGGATGATGAGAATGTCAGTTTTGACAAAGAACACTGATCATTACTAAAATGCTCTAATTGAGCTGTTAGAATGTCAGAAACAAGCTTTCTGAGCTGAGAACTGCATTTTGTGACATAGTTCATCAGTGGATGATGAGAATGTCAGTTTTGACAAAGAACACTGTTCATTACTAAAATGCTCTAATTGAGCTGTTAGAATGTCAGAAACAAGCTTTCTGAGCTGAGAACTGCATTTTGTGACATAGTTCATCAGTGGATGATGAGAATGTCAGTTTTGACAAAGAACACTGTTCATTACTAAAATGCTCTAATTGAGCTGTTAGAATGTCAGAAACAAGCTTTCTGAGCTGAGAACTACATTTTGTGACAAAGTGAATCAGTGGATGATGAGAATGTCACTTTTGACAAAGAACACTGATCATTACTAAAATGCTCTAATTGAGCTGTTAGAATGTCAGAAACAAGCTTTCTGAGCTGAGAACTGCATTTTGTGACATAGTTCATCAGTGGATGATGAGAATGTCAGTTTTGACAAAGAACACTGTTCATTACTAAAATGCTCTAATTGAGCTGTTAGAATGTCAGAAACAAGCTTTCTGAGCTGAGAACTGCATTTTGTGACATAGTTCATCAGTGGATGATGAGAATGTCAGTTTTGACAAAGAACACTGTTCATTACTAAAATGCTCTAATTGAGCTGTTAGAATGTCAGAAACAAGCTTTCTGAGCTGAGAACTGCATTTTGTGACAAAGTGAATCAGTGGATGATGAGAATGTCACTTTTGACAAAGAACACTGATCATTACTAAAATGCTCTAATTGAGCTGTTAGAATGTCAGAAACAAGCTTTCTGAGCTGAGAACTGCATTTTGTGACAAAGTGAATCAGTGGATGATGAGAATGTCAGTTTTGACAATGAACACTGATCATTACTAAAATGCTCCAATTGAGCTGTTAGAATGTCAGAAACAAGCTTTCTGAGCTGAGAAATGCATTTTGTGACAAAGTGCATCAGTGGATGATGAGAATGTCAGTTTTGACAAAGAACACTGATCATTACTAAAATGCTCTAATTGAGCTGTTAGAATGTCAGAAACAAGCTTTCTGAGCTGAGAACTGCATTTTGTGACATAGTTCATCAGTGGATGATGAGAATGTCAGTTTTGACAAAGAACACTGTTCATTACTAAAATGCTCTAATTGAGCTGTTAGAATGTCAGAAACAAGCTTTCTGAGCTGAGAACTGCATTTTGTGACATAGTTCATCAGTGGATGATGAGAATGTCAGTTTTGACAAAGAACACTGTTCATTACTAAAATGCTCTAATTGAGCTGTTAGAATGTCAAAAACAAGCTTTCTGAGCTGAGAACTGCATTTTGTGACAAAGTGAATCAGTGGATGATGAGAATGTCACTTTTGACAAAGAACACTGATCATTACTAAAATGCTCTAATTGAGCTGTTAGAATGTCAGAAACAAGCTTTCTGAGCTGAGAACTGCATTTTGTGACATAGTTCATCAGTGGATGATGAGAATGTCAGTTTTGACAAAGAACACTGTTCATTACTAAAATGCTCTAATTGAGCTGTTAGAATGTCAGAAACAAGCTTTCTGAGCTGAGAACTGCATTTTGTGACATAGTTCATCAGTGGATGATGAGAATGTCAGTTTTGACAAAGAACACTGTTCATTACTAAAATGCTCTAATTGAGCTGTTAGAATGTCAGAAACAAGCTTTCTGAGCTGAGAACTGCATTTTGTGACAAAGTGAATCAGTGGATGATGAGAATGTCACTTTTGACAAAGAACACTGATCATTACTAAAATGCTCTAATTGAGCTGTTAGAATGTCAGAAACAAGCTTTCTGAGCTGAGAACTGCATTTTGTGACAAAGTGAATCAGTGGATGATGAGAATGTCAGTTTTGACAATGAACACTGATCATTACTAAAATGCTCCAATTGAGCTGTTAGAATGTCAGAAACAAGCTTTCTGAGCTGAGAACTGCATTTTGTGACATAGGTCATCAGTGGATGATGAGAATGTCAGTTTTGACAAAGAACACTGATCATTACTAAAATGCTCCAATTGAGCTGTTAGAATGTCAGAAACAAGCTTTCTGAGCTGAGAACTGCATTTTGTGACAAAGTTCATCAGTGGATGATGAGAATGTCAGTTTTGACAATGAACACTGATCATTACTAAAATGCTCCAATTGAGCTGTTAGAATGTCAGAAACAAGCTTTCTGAGCTGAGAACTGCATTTTGTGACATAGGTCATCAGTGGATGATGAGAATGTCAGTTTTGACAAAGAACACTGATCATTACTAAAATGCTCCAATTGAGCTGTTAGAATGTCAGAAACAAGCTTTCTGAGCTGAAAACAGCATTTATTTGACAAAGTGCATCAGTGAATGATGAGAATGTCAGTTTTGACAAAGAACACTGTTCATTACTAAAATGCTCTAATTGAGCTGTTAGAATGTCAGAAACAAGCTTTCTGAGCTGAGAACTGCATTTTGTGACAAAGTGAATCAGTGGATGATGAGAATGTCACTTTTGACAAAGAACACTGATCATTACTAAAATGCTCTAATTGAGCTGTTAGAATGTCAGAAACAAGCTTTCTGAGCATAAAACTGCATTTTGTGACAAAGTGCATCAGTGGATGATGAGAATGTCAGTTTTGACAAAGAACACTGTTCATTACTAAAATGCTCTAATTGAGCTGTTAAAATATCAGAAACAAGCTTTCTGAGCTGAAAACTGCATTTTGTGACAAAAAGCATCAGTGGATGATGAGAATGTCAGTTTTGACAAAGAACACTGATCATTACTAAAATGCTCCAATTGAGCTGTTAGAATGTCAGAAACAAGCTTTCTGAGCTGAGAACTGCATTTTGTGACATAGTTCATCAGTGGATGATGAGAATGTCAGTTTTGACAAAGAACACTGATCATCACTAAAATGCTCCAATTGAGCTGTTAGAATGTCAGAAACAAGCTTTCTGAGCTGAGAACTGCATTTTGTGACATAGTTCATCAGTGGATGATGAGAATGTCAGTTTTGACAAAGAACACTGTTCATTACTGAAATGCTCCAATTGAGCTGTTAGAATGTCAGAAACAAGCTTTCTGAGCTGAGAAATGCATTTTGTGACAAAGTGAATCAGTGGATGATGAGAATGTCAGTTTTGACAAAGAACACTGATAATTACTAAAATGCTCTAATTGAGCTGTTAGAATGTCAGAAACAAGCTTTCTGAGCTGAGAATTGCATTTTGTGACATAGTGCATCAGTGGATGATGAGAATGTCAGTTTTGACAAAGAACACTGTTCATTACTAAAATGCTCTAATTGAGCTGTTAGAATGTCAGAAACAAGCTTTCTGAGCTGAGAACCGCATTTTGTGACAAAGTTCATCAGTGGATGATGAGAATGTCAGTTTTGACAAAGAACACTGATCATTACTAACATGCTCCAATTGAGCTGTTAGAATGTCAGAAACAAGCTTTCTGAGCTGAGAACTGCATTTTGTGACATAGGTCATCAGTGGATGATGAGAATGTCAGTTTTGACAAAGAACACTGTTCATTACTAAAATGCTCTAATTGAGCTGTTAGAATGTCAGAAACAAGCTTTCTGAGCTGAAAACAGCATTTATTTGACAAAGTGCATCAGTGGATGATGAGAATGTCAGTTTTGACAAAGAACACTGTTCATTACTAAAATGCTCTAATTGAGCTGTTAGAATGTCAGAAACAAGCTTTCTGAGCTGAGAACTGCATTTTGTGACAAAGTGAATCAGTGGATGATGAGAATGTCAGTTTTGACAAAGAACACTGTTCATTACTAAAATGCTCTAATTGAGCTGTTAGAATGTCAGAAACAAGCTTTCTGAGCTGAGAACTGCATTTTGTGACAAAGTGAATCAGTGGATGATGAGAATGTCACTTTTGACAAAGAACACTGATCATTACTAAAATGCTCTAATTGAGCTGTTAGAATGTCAGAAACAAGCTTTCTGAGCATAAAACTGTATTTTGTGACAAAGTGCATCAGTGGATGATGAGAATGTCAGTTTTGACAAAGAACACTGTTCATTACTAAAATGCTCTAATTGAGCTGTTAAAATATCAGAAACAAGCTTTCTGAGCTGAAAACTGCATTTTGTGACAAAAAGCATCAGTGGATGATGAGAATGTCAGTTTTGACAAAGAACACTGATCATTACTAAAATGCTCCAATTGAGCTGTTAGAATGTCAGAAACAAGCTTTCTGAGCTGAGAACTGCATTTTGTGACATAGTTCATCAGTGGATGATGAGAATGTCAGTTTTGACAAAGAACACTGTTCATTACTAAAATGCTCTAATTGAGCTGTTAGAATGTCAGAAACAAGCTTTCTGAGCTGAAAACTGCATTTTGTGACAAAAAGCATCAGTGGATGATGAGAATGTCAGTTTTGACAAAGAACACTGTTCATCACTAAAATGCTCCAATTAAGCTGTTAGAATGTCAGAAACAAGCTTTCTGAGCTGAGAACTGCATTTTGTGACATAGTTCATCAGTGGATGATGAGAATGTCAGTTTTGACAAAGAACACTGTTCATAACTAAAATGCTCTAATTGAGCTGTTAGAATGTCAGAAACAAGCTTTCTGAGCTGAGAACTGCATTTTGTGACATAGTTCATCAGTGGATGATGAGAATGTCAGTTTTGACAAAAGAACACTGTTCATTACTAAAATGCTCTAATTGAGCTGTTAGAATGTCAGAAAGAAGCTTTCTGAGCTGAGAACTGCATTTTGTGACAAAAAGCATCAGTGGATGATGAGAATGTCAGTTTTGACAAAGAACACTGTTCATCACTAAAATGCTCCAATTAAGCTGTTAGAATGTCAGAAACAAGCTTTCTGAGCTGAGAACTGCATTTTGTGACATAGTTCATCAGTGGATGATGAGAATGTCAGTTTTGACAAAGAACACTGTTCATAACTAAAATGCTCTAATTGAGCTGTTAGAATGTCAGAAACAAGCTTTCTGAGCTGAGAACTGCATTTTGTGACATAGTTCATCAGTGGATGATGAGAATGTCAGTTTTGACAAAGAACACTGTTCATTACTAAAATGCTCTAATTGAGCTGTTAGAATGTCAGAAACAAGCTTTCTGAGCTGAGAACTGCATTTTGTGACAAAGTGAATCAGTGGATGATGAGAATGTCACTTTTGACAAAGAACACTGATCATTACTAAAATGCTCTAATTGAGCTGTTAGAATGTCAGAAATAAGCTTTCTGAGCATAAAACTGCATTTTGTGACAAAGTGCATCAGTGGATGATGAGAATGTCAGTTTTGACAAAGAACACTGATCATTACTAAAATGCTCCAATTGAGCTGTTAGAATGTCAGAAACAAGCTTTCTGAGCTGAGAACTGCATTTTGTGACATAGTTCATCAGTGGATGATGAGAATGTCAGTTTTGACAAAGAACACTGTTCGTTACTAAAATGCTCTAATTGAGCTGTTAGAATGTCAGAAACAAGCTTTCTGAGCTGAAAACTGCATTTTGTGACAAAGTGAATCAGTGGATGATGAGAATGTCAGTTTTGACAAAGAACACTGTTCATTACTAAAATGCTCCAATTGAGCTGTTAGAATGTCAGAAACAAGCTTTCTGAGCTGAAAACTGCATTTTGTGACAAAGTGAATCAGTGGATGATGAGAATGTCAGTTTTGACAAAGAACACTGTTCATTACTAAAATGCTCTAATTGAGCTGTTAGAATGTCAGAAACAAGCTTTCTGAGCTGAGAACTGCATTTTGTGACATAGTTCATCAGTGGATGATGAGAATGTCAGTTTTGACAAAGAACACTGTTCATTACTAAAATGCTCTAATTGAGCTGTTAGAATGTCAGAAACAAGCTTTCTGAGCTGAGAACTGCATTTTGTGACAAAGTGAATCAGTGGATGATGAGAATGTCACTTTTGACAAAGAACACTGATCATTACTAAAATGCTCTAATTGAGCTGTTAGAATGTCAGAAACAAGCTTTCTGAGCTGAGAACTGCATTTTGTGACAAAGTGAATCAGTGGATGATGAGAATGTCAGTTTTGAAAAAGAACACTGATCGTTACTAAAATGCTCTAATTGAGCTGTTAGAATGTCAGAAACAAGCTTTCTGAGCTGAGAACTGCATTTTGTGACAAAGTGAATCAGTGGATGATGAGAATGTCACTTTTGACAAAGAACACTGATCATTACTAAAATGCTCTAATTGAGCTGTTAGAATGTCAGAAACAAGCTTTCTGAGCTGAGAACTGCATTTTGTGACAAAGTGAATCAGTGGATGATGAGAATGTCACTTTTGACAAAGAACACTGATCATTACTAAAATGCTCTAATTGAGCTGTTAGAATGTCAGAAACAAGCTTTCTGAGCTGAGAACTGCATTTTGTGACAAAGTGAATCAGTGGATGATGAGAATGTCAGTTTTGACAAAGAACACTGTTCATCACTAAAATGCTCCAATTGAGCTGTTAGAATGTCAGAAACAAGCTTTCTGAGCTGAGAACTGCATTTTGTGACATAGTTCATCAGTGGATGATGAGAATGTCAGTTTTGACAAAGAACACTGTTCATTACTAAAATGCTCTAATTGAGCTGTTAGAATGTCAGAAACAAGCTTTCTGAGCTGAAAACTGCATTTTGTGACAAAGTGAATCAGTGGATGATGAGAATGTCAGTTTTGACAAAGAACACTGTTCATTACTAAAATGCTCTAATTGAGCTGTTAGAATGTCAGAAACAAGCTTTCTGAGCTGAGAACTGCATTTTGTGACATAGTTCATCAGTGGATGATGAGAATGTCAGTTTTGACAAAGAACACTGTTCATTACTAAAATGCTCTAATTGAGCTGTTAGAATGTCAGAAACAAGCTTTCTGAGCTGAAAACTGCATTTTGTGACAAAGTGAATCAGTGGATGATGAGAATGTCAGTTTTGACAAAGAACACTGTTCATTACTAAAATGCTCTAATTGAGCTGTTAGAATGTCAGAAACAAGCTTTCTGAGCTGAGAACTGCATTTTGTGACATAGTTCATCAGTGGATGATGAGAATGTCAGTTTTGACAAAGAACACTGTTCATTACTAAAATGCTCTAATTGAGCTGTTAGAATGTCAGAAACAAGCTTTCTGAGCTGAGAACTGCATTTTGTGACATAGTTCATCAGTGGATGATGAGAATGTCAGTTTTGACAAAGAACACTGTTCATTACTAAAATGCTCTAATTGAGCTGTTAGAATGTCAGAAACAAGCTTTCTGAGCTGAGAACTGCATTTTGTGACATAGTTCATCAGTGGATGATGAGAATGTCAGTTTTGACAAAAAACACTGTTCATTACTAAAATGCTCTAATTGAGCTGTTAGAATGTCAGAAACAAGCTTTCTGAGCTGAGAACTGCATTTTGTGACAAAGTGAATCAGTGGATGATGATAATGTCACTTTTGACAAAGAACACTGATCATTACTAAAATGCTCTAATTGAGCTGTTAGAATGTCAGAAACAAGCTTTCTGAGCTGAGAACTGCATTTTGTGACAAAGTGAATCAGTGGATGATGAGAATGTCACTTTTGACAAAGAACACTGATCATTACTAAAATGCTCTAATTGAGCTGTTAGAATGTCAGAAACAAGCTTTCTGAGCTGAGAACTGCATTTTGTGACATAGTTCATCAGTGGATGATGAGAATGTCAGTTTTGACAAAGAACACTGTTCATTACTAAAATGCTCTAATTGAGCTGTTAGAATGTCAGAAACAAGCTTTCTGAGCTGAAAACTGCATTTTGTGACAAAAAGCATCAGTGGATGATGAGAATGTCAGTTTTGACAAAGAACACTGTTCATCACTAAAATGCTCCAATTGAGCTGTTAGAATGTCAGAAACAAGCTTTCTGAGCTGAGAACTGCATTTTGTGACATAGTTCATCAGTGGATGATGAGAATGTCAGTTTTGACAAAGAACACTGTTCATTACTAAAATGCTCTAATTGAGCTGTTAGAATGTCAGAAACAAGCTTTCTGAGCTGAGAACTGCATTTTGTGACATAGTTCATCAGTGGATGATGAGAATGTCAGTTTTGACAAAGAACACTGTTCATTACTAAAATGCTCTAATTGAGCTGTTAGAATGTCAGAAACAAGCTTTCTGAGCTGAGAACTGCATTTTGTGACAAAGTGAATCAGTGAATGATGAGAATGTCACTTTTGACAAAGAACACTGATCATTACTAAAATGCTCTAATTGAGCTGTTAGAATGTCAGAAACAAGCTTTCTGAGCATAAAACTGCATTTTGTGACAAAGTGCATCAGAGGATGATGAGAATGTCAGTTTTGACAAAGAACACTGTTCATTACTAAAATGCTCTAATTGAGCTGTTAAAATATCAGAAACAAGCTTTCTGAGCTGAAAACTGCATTATGTGACAAAAAGCATCAGTGTATGATGAGAATGTCAGTTTTGACAAAGAACACTGATCATTACTAAAATGCTCCAATTGAGCTGTTAGAATGTCAGAAACAAGCTTTCTGAGCTGAGAACTGCATTTTGTGACATAGTTCATCAGTGGATGATGAGAATGTCAGTTTTGACAAAGAACACTGTTCATTACTAAAATGCTCTAATTGAGCTGTTAGAATGTCAGAAACAAGCTTTCTGAGCTGAAAACTGCATTTTGTGACAAAGTGAATCAGTGGATGATGAGAATGTCAGTTTTGACAAAGAACACTGTTCATTACTAAAATGCTCTAATTGAGCTGTTAGAATGTCAGAAACAAGCTTTCTGAGCTGAGAACTGCATTTTGTGACATAGTTCATCAGTGGATGATGAGAATGTCAGTTTTGACAAAGAACACTGTTCATTACTAAAATGCTCTAATTGAGCTGTTAGAATGTCAGAAACAAGCTTTCTGACCTGAGAACTGCATTTT
This sequence comes from Barbatula barbatula, assembly GCF_947034865.1. NCBI lineage: Eukaryota > Metazoa > Chordata > Actinopteri > Cypriniformes > Nemacheilidae > Barbatula > Barbatula barbatula. The sequence continues at coordinate 3,764,564 of NC_136786.1, forward strand.
GTGACAAAGTGAATCAGTGGATGATGAGAATGTCACTTTTGACAAAGAACACTGATCATTACTAAAATGCTCTAATTGAGCTGTTAGAATGTCAGAAACAAGCTTTCTGAGCTGAGAACTGCATTTTGTGACAAAGTGAATCAGTGGATGATGAGAATGTCAGTTTTGACAAAGAACACTGATCGTTACTAAAATGCTCTAATTGAGCTGTTAGAATGTCAGAAACAAGCTTTCTGAGCTGAGAACTGCATTTTGTGACAAAGTGAATCAGTGGATGATGAGAATGTCACTTTTGACAAAGAACACTGATCATTACTAAAATGCTCTAATTGAGCTGTTAGAATATCAGAAACAAGCTTTCTGAGCTGAGAACTGCATTTTGTGACAAAGTGAATCAGTGGATGATGAGAATGTCAGTTTTGACAAAGAACACTGTTCATTACTAAAATGCTCTAATTGAGCTGTTAGAATGTCAGAAACAAGCTTTCTGAGCTGAAAACTGCATTATGTGACAAAAAGCATCAGTGTATGATGAGAATGTCAGTTTTGACAAAGAACACTGTTCATTACTAAAATGCTCTAATTGAGCTGTTAGAATGTCAGAAACAAGCTTTCTGAGCTGAGAACTGCATTTTGTGACATAGTTCATCAGTGGATGATGAGAATGTCAGTTTTGACAAAGAACACTGTTCATTACTAAAATGCTCTAATTGAGCTGTTAGAATGTCAGAAACAAGCTTTCTGAGCTGAGAACTGCATTTTGTGACAAAGTGAATCAGTGGATGATGAGAATGTCAGTTTTGACAAAGAACACTGATCGTTACTAAAATGCTCTAATTGAGCTGTTAGAATGTCAGAAACAAGCTTTCTGAGCTGAGAACTGCATTTTGTGACATAGTTCATCAGTGGATGATGAGAATGTCAGTTTTGACAAAGAACACTGTTCATTACTAAAATGCTCTAATTGAGCTGTTAGAATGTCAGAAACAAGCTTTCTGAGCTGAAAACTGCATTTTGTGACAAAAAGCATCAGTGGATGATGAGAATGTCAGTTTTGACAAAGAACACTGTTCATCACTAAAATGCTCCAATTGAGCTGTTAGAATGTCAGAAACAAGCTTTCTGAGCTGAGAACTGCATTTTGTGACATAGTTCATCAGTGGATGATGAGAATGTCAGTTTTGACAAAGAACACTGTTCATTACTAAAATGCTCTAATTGAGCTGTTAGAATGTCAGAAACAAGCTTTCTGAGCTGAGAACTGCATTTTGTGACATAGTTCATCAGTGGATGATGAGAATGTCAGTTTTGACAAAGAACACTGTTCATTACTAAAATGCTCTAATTGAGCTGTTAGAATGTCAGAAACAAGCTTTCTGAGCTGAGAACTGCATTTTGTGACAAAGTGAATCAGTGGATGATGAGAATGTCAGTTTTGACAAAGAACACTGTTCATTACTAAAATGCTCTAATTGAGCTGTTAGAATGTCAGAAACAAGCTTTCTGAGCTGAGAACTGCATTTTGTGACAAAGTGAATCAGTGGATGATGAGAATGTCACTTTTGACAAAGAACACTGATCATTACTAAAATGCTCTAATTGAGCTGTTAGAATGTCAGAAACAAGCTTTCTGAGCTGAGAACTGCATTTTGTGACAAAGTGAATCAGTGGATGATGAGAATGTCAGTTTTGACAAAGAACACTGATCGTTACTAAAATGCTCTAATTGAGCTGTTAGAATGTCAGAAACAAGCTTTCTGAGCTGAGAACTGCATTTTGTGACAAAGTGAATCAGTGGATGATGAGAATGTCAGTTTTGACAAAGAACACTGATCATTACTAAAATGCTCTAATTGAGCTGTTAGAATGTCAGAAACAAGCTTTCTGAGCTGAGAACTGCATTTTGTGACAAAGTGAATCAGTGGATGATGAGAATGTCAGTTTTGACAAAGAACACTGTTCATTACTGAAATGCTCCAATTGAGCTGTTAGAATGTCAGAAACAAGCTTTCTGAGCTGAAAACTGCATTTTGTGACAAAAAGCATCAGTGGATGATGAGAATGTCAGTTTTGACAAAGAACACTGTTCATCACTAAAATGCTCCAATTGAGCTGTTAGAATGTCAGAAACAAGCTTTCTGAGCTGAGAACTGCATTTTGTGACATAGTTCATCAGTGGATGATGAGAATGTCAGTTTTGACAAAGAACACTGATCATTACTAAAATGCTCTAATTGAGCTGTTAGAATGTCAGAAACAAGCTTTCTGAGCTGAAAACTGCATTTTGTGACAAAGTGAATCAGTGGATGATGAGAATGTCAGTTTTGACAAAGAACACTGTTCATTACTAAAATGCTCTAATTGAGCTGTTAGAATGTCAGAAACAAGCTTTCTGAGCTGAGAACTGCATTTTGTGACAAAGTGAATCAGTGGATGATGAGAATGTCAGTTTTGACAAAGAACACTGATCATTACTAAAATGCTCTAATTGAGCTGTTAGAATGTCAGAAACAAGCTTTCTGAGCTGAGAACTGCATTTTGTGACAAAGTGAATCAGTGGATGATGAGAATGTCAGTTTTGACAAAGAACACTGATCGTTACTAAAATGCTCTAATTGAGCTGTTAGAATGTCAGAAACAAGCTTTCTGAGCTGAGAACTGCATTTTGTGACAAAGTGAATCAGTGGATGATGAGAATGTCACTTTTGACAAAGAACACTGATCATTACTAAAATGCTCTAATTGAGCTGTTAGAATGTCAGAAACAAGCTTTCTGAGCTGAGAACTGCATTTTGTGACAAAGTGAATCAGTGGATGATGAGAATGTCAGTTTTGACAAAGAACACTGTTCATTACTAAAATGCTCTAATTGAGCTGTTAGAATGTCAGAAACAAGCTTTCTGAGCTGAAAACTGCATTATGTGACAAAGTGAATCAGTGGATGATGAGAATGTCACTTTTGACAAAGAACACTGATCATTACTAAAATGCTCTAATTGAGCTGTTAGAATGTCAGAAACAAGCTTTCTGAGCTGAGAACTGCATTTTGTGACAAAGTGAATCAGTGGATGATGAGAATGTCAGTTTTGACAAAGAACACTGTTCATTACTAAAATGCTCTAATTGAGCTGTTAGAATGTCAGAAACAAGCTTTCTGAGCTGAGAACTGCATTTTGTGACAAAGTGAATCAGTGGATGATGAGAATGTCACTTTTGACAAAGAACACTGATCATTACTAAAATGCTCTAATTGAGCTGTTAGAATATCAGAAACAAGCTTTCTGAGCTGAGAACTGCATTTTGTGACAAAGTGAATCAGTGGATGATGAGAATGTCAGTTTTGACAAAGAACACTGTTCATTACTAAAATGCTCTAATTGAGCTGTTAGAATGTCAGAAACAAGCTTTCTGAGCTGAAAACTGCATTATGTGACAAAAAGCATCAGTGTATGATGAGAATGTCAGTTTTGACAAAGAACACTGATCATTACTAAAATGCTCCAATTGAGCTGTTAGAATGTCAGAAACAAGCTTTCTGAGCTGAGAACTGCATTTTGTAACATAGTTCATCAGTGGATGATGAGAATGTCAGTTTTGACAAAGAACACTGTTCATTACTAAAATGCTCTAATTGAGCTGTTAGAATGTCAGAAACAAGCTTTCTGAGCTGAAAACTGCATTTTGTGACAAAGTGAATCAGTGGATGATGAGAATGTCAGTTTTGACAAAGAACACTGTTCATTACTAAAATGCTCTAATTGAGCTGTTAAGAATGTCAGAAACAAGCTTTCTGAGCTGAGAACTGCATTTTGTGACATAGTTCATCAGTGGATGATGAGAATGTCAGTTTTGACAAAGAACACTGTTCATTACTAAAATGCTCTAATTGAGCTGTTAGAATGTCAGAAACAAGCTTTCTGAGCTGAAAACTGCATTTTGTGACAAAGTGAATCAGTGGATGATGAGAATGTCAGTTTTGACAAAGAACACTGTTCATTACTAAAATGCTCTAATTGAGCTGTTAGAATGTCAGAAACAAGCTTTCTGAGCTGAGAACTGCATTTTGTGACATAGTTCATCAGTGGATGATGAGAATGTCAGTTTTGACAAAGAACACTGTTCATTACTAAAATGCTCTAATTGAGCTGTTAGAATGTCAGAAACAAGCTTTCTGAGCTGAAAACTGCATTTTGTGACAAAGTGAATCAGTGGATGATGAGAATGTCAGTTTTGACAAAGAACACTGTTCATTACTAAAATGGTCTAATTGAGCTGTTAGAATGTCAGAAACAAGCTTTCTGAGCTGAGAACTGCATTTTGTGACATAGTTCATCAGTGGATGATGAGAATGTCAGTTTTGACAAAGAACACTGTTCATTACTAAAATGCTCTAATTGAGCTGTTAGAATGTCAGAAACAAGCTTTCTGAGCTGAGAACTGCATTTTGTGACAAAGTGAATCAGTGGATGATGAGAATGTCACTTTTGACAAAGAACACTGATCATTACTAAAATGCTCTAATTGAGCTGTTAGAATGTCAGAAACAAGCTTTCTGAGCTGAGAACTGCATTTTGTGACAAAGTGAATCAGTGGATGATGAGAATGTCAGTTTTGACAAAGAACACTGATCGTTACTAAAATGCTCTAATTGAGCTGTTAGAATGTCAGAAACAAGCTTTCTGAGCTGAGAACTGCATTTTGTGACAAAGTGAATCAGTGGATGATGAGAATGTCACTTTTGACAAAGAACACTGATCATTACTAAAATGCTCTAATTGAGCTGTTAGAATGTCAGAAACAAGCTTTCTGAGCTGAGAACTGCATTTTGTGACAAAGTGAATCAGTGGATGATGAGAATGTCAGTTTTGACAAAGAACACTGTTCATTACTGAAATGCTCCAATTGAGCTGTTAGAATGTCAGAAACAAGCTTTCTGAGCTGAAAACTGCATTTTGTGACAAAAAGCATCAGTGGATGATGAGAATGTCAGTTTTGACAAAGAACACTGTTCATCACTAAAATGCTCCAATTGAGCTGTTAGAATGTCAGAAACAAGCTTTCTGAGCTGAGAACTGCATTTTGTGACATAGTTCATCAGTGGATGATGAGAATGTCAGTTTTGACAAAGAACACTGATCATTACTAAAATGCTCTAATTGAGCTGTTAGAATGTCAGAAACAAGCTTTCTGAGCTGAGAACTGCATTTTGTGACATAGTTCATCAGTGGATGATGAGAATGTCAGTTTTGACAAAGAACACTGTTCATTACTAAAATGCTCTAATTGAGCTGTTAGAATGTCAGAAACAAGCTTTCTGAGCTGAGAACTGCATTTTGTGACATAGTTCATCAGTGGATGATGAGAATGTCAGTTTTGACAAAGAACACTGTTCATTACTAAAATGCTCTAATTGAGCTGTTAGAATGTCAGAAACAAGCTTTCTGAGCTGAAAACTGCATTTTGTGACAAAGTGAATCAGTGGATGATGAGAATGTCAGTTTTGACAAAGAACACTGTTCATTACTAAAATGCTCTAATTGAGCTGTTAGAATGTCAGAAACAAGCTTTCTGAGCTGAGAACTGCATTTTGTGACAAAGTGAATCAGTGGATGATGAGAATGTCAGTTTTGACAAAGAACACTGATCATTACTAAAATGCTCTAATTGAGCTGTTAGAATGTCAGAAACAAGCTTTCTGAGCTGAGAACTGCATTTTGTGACAAAGTGAATCAGTGGATGATGAGAATGTCAGTTTTGACAAAGAACACTGATCGTTACTAAAATGCTCTAATTGAGCTGTTAGAATGTCAGAAACAAGCTTTCTGAGCTGAGAACTGCATTTTGTGACAAAGTGAATCAGTGGATGATGAGAATGTCACTTTTGACAAAGAACACTGATCATTACTAAAATGCTCTAATTGAGCTGTTAGAATGTCAGAAACAAGCTTTCTGAGCTGAGAACTGCATTTTGTGACAAAGTGAATCAGTGGATGATGAGAATGTCAGTTTTGACAAAGAACACTGTTCATTACTGAAATGCTCCAATTGAGCTGTTAGAATGTCAGAAACAAGCTTTCTGAGCTGAGAACTGCATTTTGTGACAAAGTGAATCAGTGGATGATGAGAATGTCAGTTTTGACAAAGAACACTGTTCATTACTGAAATGCTCCAATTGAGCTGTTAGAATGTCAGAAACAAGCTTTCTGAGCTGAAAACTGCATTTTGTGACAAAAAGCATCAGTGGATGATGAGAATGTCAGTTTTGACAAAGAACACTGTTCATCACTAAAATGCTCCAATTGAGCTGTTAGAATGTCAGAAACAAGCTTTCTGAGCTGAGAACTGCATTTTGTGACATAGTTCATCAGTGGATGATGAGAATGTCAGTTTTGACAAAGAACACTGATCATTACTAAAATGCTCTAATTGAGCTGTTAGAATGTCAGAAACAAGCTTTCTGAGCTGAGAACTGCATTTTGTGACATAGTTCATCAGTGGATGATGAGAATGTCAGTTTTGACAAAGAACACTGTTCATTACTAAAATGCTCTAATTGAGCTGTTAGATGTCAGAAACAAGCTTTCTGAGCTGAGAACTGCATTTTGTGACATAGTTCATCAGTGGATGATGAGAATGTCAGTTTTGACAAAGAACACTGTTCATTACTAAAATGCTCTAATTGAGCTGTTAGAATGTCAGAAACAAGCTTTCTGAGCTGAGAACTGCATTTTGTGACAAAGTGAATCAGTGGATGATGAGAATGTCACTTTTGACAAAGAACACTGATCATTACTAAAATGCTCTAATTGAGCTGTTAGAATATCAGAAACAAGCTTTCTGAGCTGAGAACTGCATTTTGTGACAAAGTGAATCAGTGGATGATGAGAATGTCAGTTTTGACAAAGAACACTGTTCATTACTAAAATGCTCTAATTGAGCTGTTAGAATGTCAGAAACAAGCTTTCTGAGCTGAAAACTGCATTATGTGACAAAAAGCATCAGTGTATGATGAGAATGTCAGTTTTGACAAAGAACACTGATCATCACTAAAATGCTCCAATTGAGCTGTTAGAATGTCAGAAACAAGCTTTCTGAGCTGAGAACTGCATTTTGTGACATAGTTCATCAGTGGATGATGAGAATGTCAGTTTTGACAAAGAACACTGATCATTACTAAAATGCTCTAATTGAGCTGTTAGAATGTCAGAAACAAGCTTTCTGAGCTGAGAACTGCATTTTGTGACATAGTTCATCAGTGGATGATGAGAATGTCAGTTTTGACAAAGAACACTGTTAATTACTAAAATGCTCTAATTGAGCTGTTAGATGTCAGAAACAAGCTTTCTGAGCTGAGAACTGCATTTTGTGACATAGTTCATCAGTGGATGATGAGAATGTCAGTTTTGACAAAGAACACTGTTCATTACTAAAATGCTCTAATTGAGCTGTTAGAATGTCAGAAACAAGCTTTCTGAGCTGAGAACTGCATTTTGTGACAAAGTGAATCAGTGGATGATGAGAATGTCACTTTTGACAAAGAACACTGATCATTACTAAAATGCTCTAATTGAGCTGTTAGAATATCAGAAACAAGCTTTCTGAGCTGAGAACTGCATTTTGTGACAAAGTGAATCAGTGGATGATGAGAATGTCAGTTTTGACAAAGAACACTGTTCATTACTAAAATGCTCTAATTGAGCTGTTAGAATGTCAGAAACAAGCTTTCTGAGCTGAAAACTGCATTATGTGACAAAAAGCATCAGTGTATGATGAGAATGTCAGTTTTGACAAAGAACACTGATCATTACTAAAATGCTCCAATTGTGCTGTTAGAATGTCAGAAACAAGCTTTCTGAGCTGAGAACTGCATTTTGTAACATAGTTCATCAGTGGATGATGAGAATGTCAGTTTTGACAAAGAACACTGTTCATTACTAAAATGCTCTAATTGAGCTGTTAGAATGTCAGAAACAAGCTTTCTGAGCTGAAAACTGCATTTTTTGACAAAGTGAATCAGTGGATGATGAGAATGTCAGTTTTGACAAAGAACACTGTTCATTACTAAAATGCTCTAATTGAGCTGTTAGAATGTCAGAAACAAGCTTTCTGAGCTGAGAACTGCATTTTGTGACATAGTTCATCAGTGGATGATGAGAATGTCAGTTTTGACAAAGAACACTGTTCATTACTAAAATGCTCTAATTGAGCTGTTAGAATGTCAGAAACAAGCTTTCTGAGCTGAAAACTGCATTTTGTGACAAAGTGAATCAGTGGATGATGAGAATGTCAGTTTTGACAAAGAACACTGTTCATTACTAAAATGCTCTAATTGAGCTGTTAGAATGTCAGAAACAAGTTTTCTGAGCTGAGAACTGCATTTTGTGACATAGTTCATCAGTGGATGATGAGAATGTCAGTTTTGACAAAGAACACTGTTCATTACTAAAATGCTCTAATTGAGCTGTTAGAATGTCAGAAACAAGCTTTCTGAGCTGAAAACTGCATTTTGTGACAAAGTGAATCAGTGGATGATGAGAATGTCAGTTTTGACAAAGAACACTGTTCATTACTAAAATGGTCTAATTGAGCTGTTAGAATGTCAGAAACAAGCTTTCTGAGCTGAGAACTGCATTTTGTGACATAGTTCATCAGTGGATGATGAGAATGTCAGTTTTGACAAAGAACACTGTTCATTACTAAAATGCTCTAATTGAGCTGTTAGAATGTCAGAAACAAGCTTTCTGAGCTGAGAACTGCATTTTGTGACAAAGTGAATCAGTGGATGATGAGAATGTCACTTTTGACAAAGAACACTGATCATTACTAAAATGCTCTAATTGAGCTGTTAGAATGTCAGAAACAAGCTTTCTGAGCTGAGAACTGCATTTTGTGACAAAGTGAATCAGTGGATGATGAGAATGTCAGTTTTGACAAAGAACACTGATCGTTACTAAAATGCTCTAATTGAGCTGTTAGAATGTCAGAAACAAGCTTTCTGAGCTGAGAACTGCATTTTGTGACAAAGTTCATCAGTGGATGATGAGAATGTCACTTTTGACAAAGAACACTGATCATTACTAAAATGCTCTAATTGAGCTGTTAGAATGTCAGAAACAAGCTTTCTGGGCTGAGAACTGCATTTTGTGACAAAGTGAATCAGTGGATGATGAGAATGTCAGTTTTGACAAAGAACACTGTTCATTACTGAAATGCTCCAATTGAGCTGTTAGAATGTCAGAAACAAGCTTTCTGAGCTGAAAACTGCATTTTGTGACAAAAAGCATCAGTGGATGATGAGAATGTCAGTTTTGACAAAGAACACTGTTCATCACTAAAATGCTCCAATTGAGCTGTTAGAATGTCAGAAACAAGCTTTCTGAGCTGAGAACTGCATTTTGTGACATAGTTCATCAGTGGATGATGAGAATGTCAGTTTTGACAAAGAACACTGATCATTACTAAAATGCTCTAATTGAGCTGTTAGAATGTCAGAAACAAGCTTTCTGAGCTGAGAACTGCATTTTGTGACATAGTTCATCAGTGGATGATGAGAATGTCAGTTTTGACAAAGAACACTGTTCATTACTAAAATGCTCTAATTGAGCTGTTAGAATGTCAGAAACAAGCTTTCTGAGCTGAGAACTGCATTTTGTGACAAAGTGAATCAGTGGATGATGAGAATGTCAGTTTTGAAAAAGAACACTGATCGTTACTAAAATGCTCTAATTGAGCTGTTAGAATGTCAGAAACAAGCTTTCTGAGCTGAGAACTGCATTTTGTGACAAAGTGAATCAGTGGATGATGAGAATGTCACTTTTGACAAAGAACACTGTTCATTACTGAAATGCTCCAATTGAGCTGTTAGAATGTCAGAAACAAGCTTTCTGAGCTGAAAACTGCATTTTGTGACAAAAAGCATCAGTGGATGATGAGAATGTCAGTTTTGACAAAGAACACTGTTCATCACTAAAATGCTCCAATTGAGCTGTTAGAATGTCAGAAACAAGCTTTCTGAGCTGAGAACTGCATTTTGTGACATAGTTCATCAGTGGATGATGAGAATGTCAGTTTTGACAAAGAACACTGTTCATTACTAAAATGCTCTAATTGAGCTGTTAGAATGTCAGAAACAAGCTTTCTGAGCTGAAAACTGCATTTTGTGACAAAGTGAATCAGTGGATGATGAGAATGTCAGTTTTGACAAAGAACACTGTTCATTACTAAAATGCTCTAATTGAGCTGTTAGAATGTCAGAAACAAGCTTTCTGAGCTGAGAACTGCATTTTGTGACATAGTTCATCAGTGGATGATGAGAATGTCAGTTTTGACAAAGAACACTGTTCATTACTAAAATGCTCTAATTGAGCTGTTAGAATGTCAGAAACAAGCTTTCTGAGCTGAAAACTGCATTTTGTGACAAAGTGAATCAGTGGATGATGAGAATGTCAGTTTTGACAAAGAACACTGTTCATTACTAAAATGCTCTAATTGAGCTGTTAGAATGTCAGAAACAAGCTTTCTGAGCTGAGAACTGCATTTTGTGACATAGTTCATCAGTGGATGATGAGAATGTCAGTTTTGACAAAGAACACTGTTCATTACTAAAATGCTCTAATTGAGCTGTTAGAATGTCAGAAACAAGCTTTCTGAGCTGAGAACTGCATTTTGTGACATAGTTCATCAGTGGATGATGAGAATGTCAGTTTTGACAAGGAACACTGTTCATTACTAAAATGCTCTAATTGAGCTGTTAGAATGTCAGAAACAAGCTTTCTGAGCTGAGAACTGCATTTTGTGACAAAGTGAATCAGTGGATGATGAGAATGTCACTTTTGACAAAGAAAACTAATCATTACTAAAATGCTCTAATTGAGCTGTTAGAATGTCAGAAACTAGCTTTCTGAGCTGAGAACTGCATTTTGTGACAAAGTGAATCAGTGGATGATGAGAATGTCAGTTTTGACAAAGAACACTGATCGTTACTAAAATGCTCTAATTGAGCTGTTAGAATGTCAGAAACAAGCTTTCTGAGCTGAGAACTGCATTTTGTGACATAGTTCATCAGTGGATGATGAGAATGTCAGTTTTGACAAAGAACACTGTTCATTACTAAAATGCTCTAATTGAGCTGTTAGAATGTCAGAAACAAGCTTTCTGAGCTGAGAACTGCATTTTGTGACATAGTTCATCAGTGGATGATGAGAATGTCAGTTTTGACAAAGAACACTGTTCATTACTAAAATGCTCTAATTGAGCTGTTAGAATGTCAGAAACAAGCTTTCTGAGCTGAGAACTGCATTTTGTGACAAAGTGAATCAGTGGATGATGAGAATGTCAGTTTTGACAAAGAACACTGATCGTTACTAAAATGCTCTAATTGAGCTGTTAGAATGTCAGAAACAAGCTTTCTGAGCTGAGAACTGCATTTTGTGACATAGTTCATCAGTGGATGATGAGAATGTCAGTTTTGACAAAGAACACTGTTCATTACTAAAATGCTCTAATTGAGCTGTTAGAATGTCAGAAACAAGCTTTCTGAGCTGAAAACTGCATTTTGTGACAAAAAGCATCAGTGGATGATGAAGAATGTCAGTTTTGACAAAGAACACTGTTCATCACTAAAATGCTCCAATTGAGCTGTTAGAATGTCAGAAACAAGCTTTCTGAGCTGAGAACTGCATTTTGTGACATAGTTCATCAGTGGATGATGAGAATGTCAGTTTTGACAAAGAACACTGTTCATTACTAAAATGCTCTAATTGAGCTGTTAGAATGTCAGAAACAAGCTTTCTGAGCTGAGAACTGCATTTTGTGACATAGTTCATCAGTGGATGATGAGAATGTCAGTTTTGACAAAGAACACTGTTCATTACTAAAATGCTCTAATTGAGCTGTTAGAATGTCAGAAACAAGCTTTCTGAGCTGAGAACTGCATTTTGTGACAAAGTGAATCAGTGGATGATGAGAATGTCACTTTTGACAAAGAACACTGATCATTACTAAAATGCTCTAATTGAGCTGTTAGAATGTCAGAAACAAGCTTTCTGAGCATAAAACTGCATTTTGTGACAAAGTGCATCAGTGGATGATGAGAATGTCAGTTTTGACAAAGAACACTGTTCATTACTAAAATGCTCTAATTGAGCTGTTAAAATATCAGAAACAAGCTTTCTGAGCTGAAAACTGCATTATGTGACAAAAAGCATCAGTGTATGATGAGAATGTCAGTTTTGACAAAGAACACTGATCATTACTAAAATGCTCCAATTGAGCTGTTAGAATGCCAGAAACAAGCTTTCTGAGCTGAGAACTGCATTTTGTGACATAGTTCATCAGTGGATGATGAGAATGTCAGTTTTGACAAAGAACACTGTTCATTACTAAAATGCTCTAATTGAGCTGTTAGAATGTCAGAAACAAGCTTTCTGAGCTGAAAACTGCATTTTGTGACAAAGTGAATCAGTGGATGATGAGAATGTCAGTTTTGACAAAGAACACTGTTCATTACTAAAATGCTCTAATTGAGCTGTTAGAATGTCAGAAACAAGCTTTCTGAGCTGAGAACTGCATTTTGTGACATAGTTCATCAGTGGATGATGAGAATGTCAGTTTTGACAAAGAACACTGTTCATTACTAAAATGCTCTAATTGAGCTGTTAGAATGTCAGAAACAAGCTTTCTGAGCTGAGAACTGCATTTTGTGACAAAGTGAATCAGTGGATGATGAGAATGTCAGTTTTGACAAAGAACACTGTTCATTACTAAAATGCTCTAATTGAGCTGTTAGAATGTCAGAAACAAGCTTTCTGAGCTGAGAACTGCATTTTGTGACATAGTTCATCAGTGGATGATGAGAATGTCAGTTTTGACAAAGAACACTGTTCATTACTAAAATGCTCTAATTGAGCTGTTAGAATGTCAGAAACAAGCTTTCTGAGCTGAGAACTGCATTTTGTGACATAGTTCATCAGTGGATGATGAGAATGTCAGTTTTGACAAGGAACACTGTTCATTACTAAAATGCTCTAATTGAGCTGTTAGAATGTCAGAAACAAGCTTTCTGAGCTGAGAACTGCATTTTGTGACAAAGTGAATCAGTGGATGATGAGAATGTCACTTTTGACAAAGAAAACTAATCATTACTAAAATGCTCTAATTGAGCTGTTAGAATGTCAGAAACTAGCTTTCTGAGCTGAGAACTGCATTTTGTGACAAAGTGAATCAGTGGATGATGAGAATGTCAGTTTTGACAAAGAACACTGATCGTTACTAAAATGCTCTAATTGAGCTGTTAGAATGTCAGAAACAAGCTTTCTGAGCTGAGAACTGCATTTTGTGACATAGTTCATCAGTGGATGATGAGAATGTCAGTTTTGACAAAGAACACTGTTCATTACTAAAATGCTCTAATTGAGCTGTTAGAATGTCAGAAACAAGCTTTCTGAGCTGAGAACTGCATTTTGTGACATAGTTCATCAGTGGATGATGAGAATGTCAGTTTTGACAAAGAACACTGTTCATTACTAAAATGCTCTAATTGAGCTGTTAGAATGTCAGAAACAAGCTTTCTGAGCTGAGAACTGCATTTTGTGACAAAGTGAATCAGTGGATGATGAGAATGTCAGTTTTGACAAAGAACACTGATCGTTACTAAAATGCTCTAATTGAGCTGTTAGAATGTCAGAAACAAGCTTTCTGAGCTGAGAACTGCATTTTGTGACATAGTTCATCAGTGGATGATGAGAATGTCAGTTTTGACAAAGAACACTGTTCATTACTAAAATGCTCTAATTGAGCTGTTAGAATGTCAGAAACAAGCTTTCTGAGCTGAAAACTGCATTTTGTGACAAAAAGCATCAGTGGATGATGAAGAATGTCAGTTTTGACAAAGAACACTGTTCATCACTAAAATGCTCCAATTGAGCTGTTAGAATGTCAGAAACAAGCTTTCTGAGCTGAGAACTGCATTTTGTGACATAGTTCATCAGTGGATGATGAGAATGTCAGTTTTGACAAAGAACACTGTTCATTACTAAAATGCTCTAATTGAGCTGTTAGAATGTCAGAAACAAGCTTTCTGAGCTGAGAACTGCATTTTGTGACATAGTTCATCAGTGGATGATGAGAATGTCAGTTTTGACAAAGAACACTGTTCATTACTAAAATGCTCTAATTGAGCTGTTAGAATGTCAGAAACAAGCTTTCTGAGCTGAGAACTGCATTTTGTGACAAAGTGAATCAGTGGATGATGAGAATGTCACTTTTGACAAAGAACACTGATCATTACTAAAATGCTCTAATTGAGCTGTTAGAATGTCAGAAACAAGCTTTCTGAGCATAAAACTGCATTTTGTGACAAAGTGCATCAGTGGATGATGAGAATGTCAGTTTTGACAAAGAACACTGTTCATTACTAAAATGCTCTAATTGAGCTGTTAAAATATCAGAAACAAGCTTTCTGAGCTGAAAACTGCATTATGTGACAAAAAGCATCAGTGTATGATGAGAATGTCAGTTTTGACAAAGAACACTGATCATTACTAAAATGCTCCAATTGAGCTGTTAGAATGCCAGAAACAAGCTTTCTGAGCTGAGAACTGCATTTTGTGACATAGTTCATCAGTGGATGATGAGAATGTCAGTTTTGACAAAGAACACTGTTCATTACTAAAATGCTCTAATTGAGCTGTTAGAATGTCAGAAACAAGCTTTCTGAGCTGAAAACTGCATTTTGTGACAAAGTGAATCAGTGGATGATGAGAATGTCAGTTTTGACAAAGAACACTGTTCATTACTAAAATGCTCTAATTGAGCTGTTAGAATGTCAGAAACAAGCTTTCTGAGCTGAGAACTGCATTTTGTGACATAGTTCATCAGTGGATGATGAGAATGTCAGTTTTGACAAAGAACACTGTTCATTACTAAAATGCTCTAATTGAGCTGTTAGAATGTCAGAAACAAGCTTTCTGAGCTGAGAACTGCATTTTGTGACAAAGTGAATCAGTGGATGATGAGAATGTCACTTTTGACAAAGAACACTGATCATTACTAAAATGCTCTAATTGAGCTGTTAGAATGTCAGAAACAAGCTTTCTGAGCTGAGAACTGCATTTTGTGACAAAGTGAATCAGTGGATGATGAGAATGTCAGTTTTGACAAAGAACACTGATCGTTACTAAAATGCTCTAATTGAGCTGTTAGAATGTCAGAAACAAGCTTTCTGAGCTGAGAACTGCATTTTGTGACAAAGTGAATCAGTGGATGATGAGAATGTCACTTTTGACAAAGAACACTGATCATTACTAAAATGCTCTAATTGAGCTGTTAGAATGTCAGAAACAAGCTTTCTGAGCTGAGAACTGCATTTTGTGACAAAGTGAATCAGTGGATGATGAGAATGTCAGTTTTGACAAAGAACACTGTTCATTACTGAAATGCTCCAATTGAGCTGTTAGAATGTCAGAAACAAGCTTTCTGAGCTGAAAACTGCATTTTGTGACAAAAAGCATCAGTGGATGATGAGAATGTCAGTTTTGACAAAGAACACTGTTCATCACTAAAATGCTCCAATTGAGCTGTTAGAATGTCAGAAACAAGCTTTCTGAGCTGAGAACTGCATTTTGTGACAAAGTGAATCAGTGGATGATGAGAATGTCAGTTTTGACAAAGAACACTGTTCATTACTAAAATGCTCTAATTGAGCTGTTAGAATGTCAGAAACAAGCTTTCTGAGCTGAGAACTGCATTTTGTGACATAGTTCATCAGTGGATGATGAGAATGTCAGTTTTGACAAAGAACACTGTTCATTACTAAAATGCTCTAATTGAGCTGTTAGAATGTCAGAAACAAGCTTTCTGAGCTGAGAACTGCATTTTGTGACAAAGTGAATCAGTGGATGATGAGAATGTCACTTTTGACAAAGAACACTGATCATTACTAAAATGCTCTAATTGAGCTGTTAGAATATCAGAAACAAGCTTTCTGAGCTGAGAACTGCATTTTGTGACAAAGTGAATCAGTGGATGATGAGAATGTCAGTTTTGACAAAGAACACTGATCATTACTAAAATGCTCTAATTGAGCTGTTAGAATGTCAGAAACAAGCTTTCTGAGCTGAGAACTGCATTTTGTGACATAGTTCATCAGTGGATGATGAGAATGTCAGTTTTGACAAAGAACACTGTTAATTACTAAAATGCTCTAATTGAGCTGTTAGATGTCAGAAACAAGCTTTCTGAGCTGAGAACTGCATTTTGTGACATAGTTCATCAGTGGATGATGAGAATGTCAGTTTTGACAAAGAACACTGTTCATTACTAAAATGCTCTAATTGAGCTGTTAGAATGTCAGAAACAAGCTTTCTGAGCTGAGAACTGCATTTTGTGACAAAGTGAATCAGTGGATGATGAGAATGTCACTTTTGACAAAGAACACTGATCATTACTAAAATGCTCTAATTGAGCTGTTAGAATATCAGAAACAAGCTTTCTGAGCTGAGAACTGCATTTTGTGACAAAGTGAATCAGTGGATGATGAGAATGTCAGTTTTGACAAAGAACACTGTTCATTACTAAAATGCTCTAATTGAGCTGTTAGAATGTCAGAAACAAGCTTTCTGAGCTGAAAACTGCATTATGTGACAAAAAGCATCAGTGTATGATGAGAATGTCAGTTTTGACAAAGAACACTGATCATTACTAAAATGCTCCAATTGTGCTGTTAGAATGTCAGAAACAAGCTTTCTGAGCTGAGAACTGCATTTTGTAACATAGTTCATCAGTGGATGATGAGAATGTCAGTTTTGACAAAGAACACTGTTCATTACTAAAATGCTCTAATTGAGCTGTTAGAATGTCAGAAACAAGCTTTCTGAGCTGAAAACTGCATTTTTTGACAAAGTGAATCAGTGGATGATGAGAATGTCAGTTTTGACAAAGAACACTGTTCATTACTAAAATGCTCTAATTGAGCTGTTAGAATGTCAGAAACAAGCTTTCTGAGCTGAGAACTGCATTTTGTGACATAGTTCATCAGTGGATGATGAGAATGTCAGTTTTGACAAAGAACACTGTTCATTACTAAAATGCTCTAATTGAGCTGTTAGAATGTCAGAAACAAGCTTTCTGAGCTGAAAACTGCATTTTGTGACAAAGTGAATCAGTGGATGATGAGAATGTCAGTTTTGACAAAGAACACTGTTCATTACTAAAATGCTCTAATTGAGCTGTTAGAATGTCAGAAACAAGTTTTCTGAGCTGAGAACTGCATTTTGTGACATAGTTCATCAGTGGATGATGAGAATGTCAGTTTTGACAAAGAACACTGTTCATTACTAAAATGCTCTAATTGAGCTGTTAGAATGTCAGAAACAAGCTTTCTGAGCTGAAAACTGCATTTTGTGACAAAGTGAATCAGTGGATGATGAGAATGTCAGTTTTGACAAAGAACACTGTTCATTACTAAAATGGTCTAATTGAGCTGTTAGAATGTCAGAAACAAGCTTTCTGAGCTGAGAACTGCATTTTGTGACATAGTTCATCAGTGGATGATGAGAATGTCAGTTTTGACAAAGAACACTGTTCATTACTAAAATGCTCTAATTGAGCTGTTAGAATGTCAGAAACAAGCTTTCTGAGCTGAGAACTGCATTTTGTGACAAAGTGAATCAGTGGATGATGAGAATGTCACTTTTGACAAAGAACACTGATCATTACTAAAATGCTCTAATTGAGCTGTTAGAATGTCAGAAACAAGCTTTCTGAGCTGAGAACTGCATTTTGTGACAAAGTGAATCAGTGGATGATGAGAATGTCAGTTTTGACAAAGAACACTGATCGTTACTAAAATGCTCTAATTGAGCTGTTAGAATGTCAGAAACAAGCTTTCTGAGCTGAGAACTGCATTTTGTGACAAAGTGAATCAGTGGATGATGAGAATGTCACTTTTGACAAAGAACACTGATCATTACTAAAATGCTCTAATTGAGCTGTTAGAATGTCAGAAACAAGCTTTCTGGGCTGAGAACTGCATTTTGTGACAAAGTGAATCAGTGGATGATGAGAATGTCAGTTTTGACAAAGAACACTGTTCATTACTGAAATGCTCCAATTGAGCTGTTAGAATGTCAGAAACAAGCTTTCTGAGCTGAAAACTGCATTTTGTGACAAAAAGCATCAGTGGATGATGAGAATGTCAGTTTTGACAAAGAACACTGTTCATCACTAAAATGCTCCAATTGAGCTGTTAGAATGTCAGAAACAAGCTTTCTGAGCTGAGAACTGCATTTTGTGACATAGTTCATCAGTGGATGATGAGAATGTCAGTTTTGACAAAGAACACTGATCATTACTAAAATGCTCTAATTGAGCTGTTAGAATGTCAGAAACAAGCTTTCTGAGCTGAGAACTGCATTTTGTGACATAGTTCATCAGTGGATGATGAGAATGTCAGTTTTGACAAAGAACACTGTTCATTACTAAAATGCTCTAATTGAGCTGTTAGAATGTCAGAAACAAGCTTTCTGAGCTGAGAACTGCATTTTGTGACAAAGTGAATCAGTGGATGATGAGAATGTCAGTTTTGAAAAAGAACACTGATCGTTACTAAAATGCTCTAATTGAGCTGTTAGAATGTCAGAAACAAGCTTTCTGAGCTGAGAACTGCATTTTGTGACAAAGTGAATCAGTGGATGATGAGAATGTCACTTTTGACAAAGAACACTGTTCATTACTGAAATGCTCCAATTGAGCTGTTAGAATGTCAGAAACAAGCTTTCTGAGCTGAAAACTGCATTTTGTGACAAAAAGCATCAGTGGATGATGAGAATGTCAGTTTTGACAAAGAACACTGTTCATCACTAAAATGCTCCAATTGAGCTGTTAGAATGTCAGAAACAAGCTTTCTGAGCTGAGAACTGCATTTTGTGACATAGTTCATCAGTGGATGATGAGAATGTCAGTTTTGACAAAGAACACTGTTCATTACTAAAATGCTCTAATTGAGCTGTTAGAATGTCAGAAACAAGCTTTCTGAGCTGAAAACTGCATTTTGTGACAAAGTGAATCAGTGGATGATGAGAATGTCAGTTTTGACAAAGAACACTGTTCATTACTAAAATGCTCTAATTGAGCTGTTAGAATGTCAGAAACAAGCTTTCTGAGCTGAGAACTGCATTTTGTGACATAGTTCATCAGTGGATGATGAGAATGTCAGTTTTGACAAAGAACACTGTTCATTACTAAAATGCTCTAATTGAGCTGTTAGAATGTCAGAAACAAGCTTTCTGAGCTGAAAACTGCATTTTGTGACAAAGTGAATCAGTGGATGATGAGAATGTCAGTTTTGACAAAGAACACTGTTCATTACTAAAATGCTCTAATTGAGCTGTTAGAATGTCAGAAACAAGCTTTCTGAGCTGAGAACTGCATTTTGTGACATAGTTCATCAGTGGATGATGAGAATGTCAGTTTTGACAAAGAACACTGTTCATTACTAAAATGCTCTAATTGAGCTGTTAGAATGTCAGAAACAAGCTTTCTGAGCTGAGAACTGCATTTTGTGACATAGTTCATCAGTGGATGATGAGAATGTCAGTTTTGACAAGGAACACTGTTCATTACTAAAATGCTCTAATTGAGCTGTTAGAATGTCAGAAACAAGCTTTCTGAGCTGAGAACTGCATTTTGTGACAAAGTGAATCAGTGGATGATGAGAATGTCACTTTTGACAAAGAAAACTAATCATTACTAAAATGCTCTAATTGAGCTGTTAGAATGTCAGAAACTAGCTTTCTGAGCTGAGAACTGCATTTTGTGACAAAGTGAATCAGTGGATGATGAGAATGTCAGTTTTGACAAAGAACACTGATCGTTACTAAAATGCTCTAATTGAGCTGTTAGAATGTCAGAAACAAGCTTTCTGAGCTGAGAACTGCATTTTGTGACATAGTTCATCAGTGGATGATGAGAATGTCAGTTTTGACAAAGAACACTGTTCATTACTAAAATGCTCTAATTGAGCTGTTAGAATGTCAGAAACAAGCTTTCTGAGCTGAGAACTGCATTTTGTGACATAGTTCATCAGTGGATGATGAGAATGTCAGTTTTGACAAAGAACACTGTTCATTACTAAAATGCTCTAATTGAGCTGTTAGAATGTCAGAAACAAGCTTTCTGAGCTGAGAACTGCATTTTGTGACAAAGTGAATCAGTGGATGATGAGAATGTCAGTTTTGACAAAGAACACTGATCGTTACTAAAATGCTCTAATTGAGCTGTTAGAATGTCAGAAACAAGCTTTCTGAGCTGAGAACTGCATTTTGTGACATAGTTCATCAGTGGATGATGAGAATGTCAGTTTTGACAAAGAACACTGTTCATTACTAAAATGCTCTAATTGAGCTGTTAGAATGTCAGAAACAAGCTTTCTGAGCTGAAAACTGCATTTTGTGACAAAAAGCATCAGTGGATGATGAAGAATGTCAGTTTTGACAAAGAACACTGTTCATCACTAAAATGCTCCAATTGAGCTGTTAGAATGTCAGAAACAAGCTTTCTGAGCTGAGAACTGCATTTTGTGACATAGTTCATCAGTGGATGATGAGAATGTCAGTTTTGACAAAGAACACTGTTCATTACTAAAATGCTCTAATTGAGCTGTTAGAATGTCAGAAACAAGCTTTCTGAGCTGAGAACTGCATTTTGTGACATAGTTCATCAGTGGATGATGAGAATGTCAGTTTTGACAAAGAACACTGTTCATTACTAAAATGCTCTAATTGAGCTGTTAGAATGTCAGAAACAAGCTTTCTGAGCTGAGAACTGCATTTTGTGACAAAGTGAATCAGTGGATGATGAGAATGTCACTTTTGACAAAGAACACTGATCATTACTAAAATGCTCTAATTGAGCTGTTAGAATGTCAGAAACAAGCTTTCTGAGCATAAAACTGCATTTTGTGACAAAGTGCATCAGTGGATGATGAGAATGTCAGTTTTGACAAAGAACACTGTTCATTACTAAAATGCTCTAATTGAGCTGTTAAAATATCAGAAACAAGCTTTCTGAGCTGAAAACTGCATTATGTGACAAAAAGCATCAGTGTATGATGAGAATGTCAGTTTTGACAAAGAACACTGATCATTACTAAAATGCTCCAATTGAGCTGTTAGAATGCCAGAAACAAGCTTTCTGAGCTGAGAACTGCATTTTGTGACATAGTTCATCAGTGGATGATGAGAATGTCAGTTTTGACAAAGAACACTGTTCATTACTAAAATGCTCTAATTGAGCTGTTAGAATGTCAGAAACAAGCTTTCTGAGCTGAAAACTGCATTTTGTGACAAAGTGAATCAGTGGATGATGAGAATGTCAGTTTTGACAAAGAACACTGTTCATTACTAAAATGCTCTAATTGAGCTGTTAGAATGTCAGAAACAAGCTTTCTGAGCTGAGAACTGCATTTTGTGACATAGTTCATCAGTGGATGATGAGAATGTCAGTTTTGACAAAGAACACTGTTCATTACTAAAATGCTCTAATTGAGCTGTTAGAATGTCAGAAACAAGCTTTCTGAGCTGAGAACTGCATTTTGTGACAAAGTGAATCAGTGGATGATGAGAATGTCACTTTTGACAAAGAACACTGATCATTACTAAAATGCTCTAATTGAGCTGTTAGAATGTCAGAAACAAGCTTTCTGAGCTGAGAACTGCATTTTGTGACAAAGTGAATCAGTGGATGATGAGAATGTCACTTTTGACAAAGAACACTGATCATTACTAAAATGCTCTAATTGAGCTGTTAGAATGTCAGAAACAAGCTTTCTGAGCTGAGAACTGCATTTTGTGACAAAGTGAATCAGTGGATGATGAGAATGTCAGTTTTGACAAAGAACACTGTTCATTACTGAAATGCTCCAATTGAGCTGTTAGAATGTCAGAAACAAGCTTTCTGAGCTGAAAACTGCATTTTGTGACAAAAAGCATCAGTGGATGATGAGAATGTCAGTTTTGACAAAGAACACTGTTCATCACTAAAATGCTCCAATTGAGCTGTTAGAATGTCAGAAACAAGCTTTCTGAGCTGAGAACTGCATTTTGTGACAAAGTGAATCAGTGGATGATGAGAATGTCAGTTTTGACAAAGAACACTGTTCATTACTAAAATGCTCTAATTGAGCTGTTAGAATGTCAGAAACAAGCTTTCTGAGCTGAGAACTGCATTTTGTGACATAGTTCATCAGTGGATGATGAGAATGTCAGTTTTGACAAAGAACACTGTTCATTACTAAAATGCTCTAATTGAGCTGTTAGAATGTCAGAAACAAGCTTTCTGAGCTGAGAACTGCATTTTGTGACAAAGTGAATCAGTGGATGATGAGAATGTCACTTTTGACAAAGAACACTGATCATTACTAAAATGCTCTAATTGAGCTGTTAGAATGTCAGAAACAAGCTTTCTGAGCTGAGAACTGCATTTTGTGACATAGTTCATCAGTGGATGATGAGAATGTCAGTTTTGACAAGGAACACTGTTCATTACTAAAATGCTCTAATTGAGCTGTTAGAATGTCAGAAACAAGCTTTCTGAGCTGAGAACTGCATTTTGTGACAAAGTGAATCAGTGGATGATGAGAATGTCACTTTTGACAAAGAAAACTAATCATTACTAAAATGCTCTAATTGAGCTGTTAGAATGTCAGAAACTAGCTTTCTGAGCTGAGAACTGCATTTTGTGACAAAGTGAATCAGTGGATGATGAGAATGTCAGTTTTGACAAAGAACACTGTTCATTACTAAAATGCTCTAATTGAGCTGTTAGAATGTCAGAAACAAGCTTTCTGAGCTGAGAACTGCATTTTGTGACAAAGTGAATCAGTGGATGATGAGAATGTCACTTTTGACAAAGAACACTGATCATTACTAAAATGCTCTAATTGAGCTGTTAGAATGTCAGAAACAAGCTTTCTGAGCTGAGAACTGCATTTTGTGACAAAGTGAATCAGTGGATGATGAGAATGTCAGTTTTGACAAAGAACACTGATCGTTACTAAAATGCTCTAATTGAGCTGTTAGAATGTCAGAAACAAGCTTTCTGAGCTGAGAACTGCATTTTGTGACAAAGTGAATCAGTGGATGATGAGAATGTCACTTTTGACAAAGAACACTGATCATTACTAAAATGCTCTAATTGAGCTGTTAGAATGTCAGAAACAAGCTTTCTGAGCTGAGAACTGCATTTTGTGACAAAGTGAATCAGTGGATGATGAGAATGTCAGTTTTGACAAAGAACACTGTTCATTACTGAAATGCTCCAATTGAGCTGTTAGAATGTCAGAAACAAGCTTTCTGAGCTGAAAACTGCATTTTGTGACAAAAAGCATCAGTGGATGATGAGAATGTCAGTTTTGACAAAGAACACTGTTCATCACTAAAATGCTCCAATTGAGCTGTTAGAATGTCAGAAACAAGCTTTCTGAGCTGAGAACTGCATTTTGTGACAAAGTGAATCAGTGGATGATGAGAATGTCAGTTTTGACAAAGAACACTGTTCATTACTAAAATGCTCTAATTGAGCTGTTAGAATGTCAGAAACAAGCTTTCTGAGCTGAGAACTGCATTTTGTGACATAGTTCATCAGTGGATGATGAGAATGTCAGTTTTGACAAAGAACACTGTTCATTACTAAAATGCTCTAATTGAGCTGTTAGAATGTCAGAAACAAGCTTTCTGAGCTGAGAACTGCATTTTGTGACAAAGTGAATCAGTGGATGATGAGAATGTCACTTTTGACAAAGAACACTGATCATTACTAAAATGCTCTAATTGAGCTGTTAGAATGTCAGAAACAAGCTTTCTGAGCTGAGAACTGCATTTTGTGACATAGTTCATCAGTGGATGATGAGAATGTCAGTTTTGACAAGGAACACTGTTCATTACTAAAATGCTCTAATTGAGCTGTTAGAATGTCAGAAACAAGCTTTCTGAGCTGAGAACTGCATTTTGTGACAAAGTGAATCAGTGGATGATGAGAATGTCACTTTTGACAAAGAAAACTAATCATTACTAAAATGCTCTAATTGAGCTGTTAGAATGTCAGAAACTAGCTTTCTGAGCTGAGAACTGCATTTTGTGACAAAGTGAATCAGTGGATGATGAGAATGTCAGTTTTGACAAAGAACACTGATCGTTACTAAAATGCTCTAATTGAGCTGTTAGAATGTCAGAAACAAGCTTTCTGAGCTGAGAACTGCATTTTGTGACATAGTTCATCAGTGGATGATGAGAATGTCAGTTTTGACAAAGAACACTGTTCATTACTAAAATGCTCTAATTGAGCTGTTAGAATGTCAGAAACAAGCTTTCTGAGCTGAGAACTGCATTTTGTGACATAGTTCATCAGTGGATGATGAGAATGTCAGTTTTGACAAAGAACACTGTTCATTACTAAAATGCTCTAATTGAGCTGTTAGAATGTCAGAAACAAGCTTTCTGAGCTGAGAACTGCATTTTGTGACAAAGTGAATCAGTGGATGATGAGAATGTCAGTTTTGACAAAGAACACTGATCGTTACTAAAATGCTCTAATTGAGCTGTTAGAATGTCAGAAACAAGCTTTCTGAGCTGAGAACTGCATTTTGTGACATAGTTCATCAGTGGATGATGAGAATGTCAGTTTTGACAAAGAACACTGTTCATTACTAAAATGCTCTAATTGAGCTGTTAGAATGTCAGAAACAAGCTTTCTGAGCTGAAAACTGCATTTTGTGACAAAAAGCATCAGTGGATGATGAAGAATGTCAGTTTTGACAAAGAACACTGTTCATCACTAAAATGCTCCAATTGAGCTGTTAGAATGTCAGAAACAAGCTTTCTGAGCTGAGAACTGCATTTTGTGACATAGTTCATCAGTGGATGATGAGAATGTCAGTTTTGACAAAGAACACTGTTCATTACTAAAATGCTCTAATTGAGCTGTTAGAATGTCAGAAACAAGCTTTCTGAGCTGAGAACTGCATTTTGTGACATAGTTCATCAGTGGATGATGAGAATGTCAGTTTTGACAAAGAACACTGTTCATTACTAAAATGCTCTAATTGAGCTGTTAGAATGTCAGAAACAAGCTTTCTGAGCTGAGAACTGCATTTTGTGACAAAGTGAATCAGTGGATGATGAGAATGTCACTTTTGACAAAGAACACTGATCATTACTAAAATGCTCTAATTGAGCTGTTAGAATGTCAGAAACAAGCTTTCTGAGCATAAAACTGCATTTTGTGACAAAGTGCATCAGTGGATGATGAGAATGTCAGTTTTGACAAAGAACACTGTTCATTACTAAAATGCTCTAATTGAGCTGTTAAAATATCAGAAACAAGCTTTCTGAGCTGAAAACTGCATTATGTGACAAAAAGCATCAGTGTATGATGAGAATGTCAGTTTTGACAAAGAACACTGATCATTACTAAAATGCTCCAATTGAGCTGTTAGAATGCCAGAAACAAGCTTTCTGAGCTGAGAACTGCATTTTGTGACATAGTTCATCAGTGGATGATGAGAATGTCAGTTTTGACAAAGAACACTGTTCATTACTAAAATGCTCTAATTGAGCTGTTAGAATGTCAGAAACAAGCTTTCTGAGCTGAAAACTGCATTTTGTGACAAAGTGAATCAGTGGATGATGAGAATGTCAGTTTTGACAAAGAACACTGTTCATTACTAAAATGCTCTAATTGAGCTGTTAGAATGTCAGAAACAAGCTTTCTGAGCTGAGAACTGCATTTTGTGACATAGTTCATCAGTGGATGATGAGAATGTCAGTTTTGACAAAGAACACTGTTCATTACTAAAATGCTCTAATTGAGCTGTTAGAATGTCAGAAACAAGCTTTCTGAGCTGAGAACTGCATTTTGTGACAAAGTGAATCAGTGGATGATGAGAATGTCACTTTTGACAAAGAACACTGATCATTACTAAAATGCTCTAATTGAGCTGTTAGAATGTCAGAAACAAGCTTTCTGAGCTGAGAACTGCATTTTGTGACAAAGTGAATCAGTGGATGATGAGAATGTCAGTTTTGACAAAGAACACTGATCGTTACTAAAATGCTCTAATTGAGCTGTTAGAATGTCAGAAACAAGCTTTCTGAGCTGAGAACTGCATTTTGTGACAAAGTGAATCAGTGGATGATGAGAATGTCACTTTTGACAAAGAACACTGATCATTACTAAAATGCTCTAATTGAGCTGTTAGAATGTCAGAAACAAGCTTTCTGAGCTGAGAACTGCATTTTGTGACAAAGTGAATCAGTGGATGATGAGAATGTCAGTTTTGACAAAGAACACTGTTCATTACTGAAATGCTCCAATTGAGCTGTTAGAATGTCAGAAACAAGCTTTCTGAGCTGAAAACTGCATTTTGTGACAAAAAGCATCAGTGGATGATGAGAATGTCAGTTTTGACAAAGAACACTGTTCATCACTAAAATGCTCCAATTGAGCTGTTAGAATGTCAGAAACAAGCTTTCTGAGCTGAGAACTGCATTTTG
Source organism: Barbatula barbatula (assembly GCF_947034865.1). Lineage (NCBI taxonomy): Eukaryota > Metazoa > Chordata > Actinopteri > Cypriniformes > Nemacheilidae > Barbatula > Barbatula barbatula. Next base: position 3,791,110 of record NC_136786.1, read on the forward strand.
TGACAAAGTGAATCAGTGGATGATGAGAATGTCAGTTTTGACAAAGAACACTGTTCATTACTAAAATGCTCTAATTGAGCTGTTAGAATGTCAGAAACAAGCTTTCTGAGCTGAGAACTGCATTTTGTGACATAGTTCATCAGTGGATGATGAGAATGTCAGTTTTGACAAAGAACACTGTTCATTACTAAAATGCTCTAATTGAGCTGTTAGAATGTCAGAAACAAGCTTTCTGAGCTGAGAACTGCATTTTGTGACAAAGTGAATCAGTGGATGATGAGAATGTCACTTTTGACAAAGAACACTGATCATTACTAAAATGCTCTAATTGAGCTGTTAGAATATCAGAAACAAGCTTTCTGAGCTGAGAACTGCATTTTGTGACAAAGTGAATCAGTGGATGATGAGAATGTCAGTTTTGACAAAGAACACTGATCATTACTAAAATGCTCTAATTGAGCTGTTAGAATGTCAGAAACAAGCTTTCTGAGCTGAGAACTGCATTTTGTGACATAGTTCATCAGTGGATGATGAGAATGTCAGTTTTGACAAAGAACACTGTTAATTACTAAAATGCTCTAATTGAGCTGTTAGATGTCAGAAACAAGCTTTCTGAGCTGAGAACTGCATTTTGTGACATAGTTCATCAGTGGATGATGAGAATGTCAGTTTTGACAAAGAACACTGTTCATTACTAAAATGCTCTAATTGAGCTGTTAGAATGTCAGAAACAAGCTTTCTGAGCTGAGAACTGCATTTTGTGACAAAGTGAATCAGTGGATGATGAGAATGTCACTTTTGACAAAGAACACTGATCATTACTAAAATGCTCTAATTGAGCTGTTAGAATATCAGAAACAAGCTTTCTGAGCTGAGAACTGCATTTTGTGACAAAGTGAATCAGTGGATGATGAGAATGTCAGTTTTGACAAAGAACACTGTTCATTACTAAAATGCTCTAATTGAGCTGTTAGAATGTCAGAAACAAGCTTTCTGAGCTGAAAACTGCATTATGTGACAAAAAGCATCAGTGTATGATGAGAATGTCAGTTTTGACAAAGAACACTGATCATTACTAAAATGCTCCAATTGTGCTGTTAGAATGTCAGAAACAAGCTTTCTGAGCTGAGAACTGCATTTTGTAACATAGTTCATCAGTGGATGATGAGAATGTCAGTTTTGACAAAGAACACTGTTCATTACTAAAATGCTCTAATTGAGCTGTTAGAATGTCAGAAACAAGCTTTCTGAGCTGAAAACTGCATTTTTTGACAAAGTGAATCAGTGGATGATGAGAATGTCAGTTTTGACAAAGAACACTGTTCATTACTAAAATGCTCTAATTGAGCTGTTAGAATGTCAGAAACAAGCTTTCTGAGCTGAGAACTGCATTTTGTGACATAGTTCATCAGTGGATGATGAGAATGTCAGTTTTGACAAAGAACACTGTTCATTACTAAAATGCTCTAATTGAGCTGTTAGAATGTCAGAAACAAGCTTTCTGAGCTGAAAACTGCATTTTGTGACAAAGTGAATCAGTGGATGATGAGAATGTCAGTTTTGACAAAGAACACTGTTCATTACTAAAATGCTCTAATTGAGCTGTTAGAATGTCAGAAACAAGTTTTCTGAGCTGAGAACTGCATTTTGTGACATAGTTCATCAGTGGATGATGAGAATGTCAGTTTTGACAAAGAACACTGTTCATTACTAAAATGCTCTAATTGAGCTGTTAGAATGTCAGAAACAAGCTTTCTGAGCTGAAAACTGCATTTTGTGACAAAGTGAATCAGTGGATGATGAGAATGTCAGTTTTGACAAAGAACACTGTTCATTACTAAAATGGTCTAATTGAGCTGTTAGAATGTCAGAAACAAGCTTTCTGAGCTGAGAACTGCATTTTGTGACATAGTTCATCAGTGGATGATGAGAATGTCAGTTTTGACAAAGAACACTGTTCATTACTAAAATGCTCTAATTGAGCTGTTAGAATGTCAGAAACAAGCTTTCTGAGCTGAGAACTGCATTTTGTGACAAAGTGAATCAGTGGATGATGAGAATGTCACTTTTGACAAAGAACACTGATCATTACTAAAATGCTCTAATTGAGCTGTTAGAATGTCAGAAACAAGCTTTCTGAGCTGAGAACTGCATTTTGTGACAAAGTGAATCAGTGGATGATGAGAATGTCAGTTTTGACAAAGAACACTGATCGTTACTAAAATGCTCTAATTGAGCTGTTAGAATGTCAGAAACAAGCTTTCTGAGCTGAGAACTGCATTTTGTGACAAAGTGAATCAGTGGATGATGAGAATGTCACTTTTGACAAAGAACACTGATCATTACTAAAATGCTCTAATTGAGCTGTTAGAATGTCAGAAACAAGCTTTCTGGGCTGAGAACTGCATTTTGTGACAAAGTGAATCAGTGGATGATGAGAATGTCAGTTTTGACAAAGAACACTGTTCATTACTGAAATGCTCCAATTGAGCTGTTAGAATGTCAGAAACAAGCTTTCTGAGCTGAAAACTGCATTTTGTGACAAAAAGCATCAGTGGATGATGAGAATGTCAGTTTTGACAAAGAACACTGTTCATCACTAAAATGCTCCAATTGAGCTGTTAGAATGTCAGAAACAAGCTTTCTGAGCTGAGAACTGCATTTTGTGACATAGTTCATCAGTGGATGATGAGAATGTCAGTTTTGACAAAGAACACTGATCATTACTAAAATGCTCTAATTGAGCTGTTAGAATGTCAGAAACAAGCTTTCTGAGCTGAGAACTGCATTTTGTGACATAGTTCATCAGTGGATGATGAGAATGTCAGTTTTGACAAAGAACACTGTTCATTACTAAAATGCTCTAATTGAGCTGTTAGAATGTCAGAAACAAGCTTTCTGAGCTGAGAACTGCATTTTGTGACAAAGTGAATCAGTGGATGATGAGAATGTCAGTTTTGAAAAAGAACACTGATCGTTACTAAAATGCTCTAATTGAGCTGTTAGAATGTCAGAAACAAGCTTTCTGAGCTGAGAACTGCATTTTGTGACAAAGTGAATCAGTGGATGATGAGAATGTCACTTTTGACAAAGAACACTGTTCATTACTGAAATGCTCCAATTGAGCTGTTAGAATGTCAGAAACAAGCTTTCTGAGCTGAAAACTGCATTTTGTGACAAAAAGCATCAGTGGATGATGAGAATGTCAGTTTTGACAAAGAACACTGTTCATCACTAAAATGCTCCAATTGAGCTGTTAGAATGTCAGAAACAAGCTTTCTGAGCTGAGAACTGCATTTTGTGACATAGTTCATCAGTGGATGATGAGAATGTCAGTTTTGACAAAGAACACTGTTCATTACTAAAATGCTCTAATTGAGCTGTTAGAATGTCAGAAACAAGCTTTCTGAGCTGAAAACTGCATTTTGTGACAAAGTGAATCAGTGGATGATGAGAATGTCAGTTTTGACAAAGAACACTGTTCATTACTAAAATGCTCTAATTGAGCTGTTAGAATGTCAGAAACAAGCTTTCTGAGCTGAGAACTGCATTTTGTGACATAGTTCATCAGTGGATGATGAGAATGTCAGTTTTGACAAAGAACACTGTTCATTACTAAAATGCTCTAATTGAGCTGTTAGAATGTCAGAAACAAGCTTTCTGAGCTGAAAACTGCATTTTGTGACAAAGTGAATCAGTGGATGATGAGAATGTCAGTTTTGACAAAGAACACTGTTCATTACTAAAATGCTCTAATTGAGCTGTTAGAATGTCAGAAACAAGCTTTCTGAGCTGAGAACTGCATTTTGTGACATAGTTCATCAGTGGATGATGAGAATGTCAGTTTTGACAAAGAACACTGTTCATTACTAAAATGCTCTAATTGAGCTGTTAGAATGTCAGAAACAAGCTTTCTGAGCTGAGAACTGCATTTTGTGACATAGTTCATCAGTGGATGATGAGAATGTCAGTTTTGACAAGGAACACTGTTCATTACTAAAATGCTCTAATTGAGCTGTTAGAATGTCAGAAACAAGCTTTCTGAGCTGAGAACTGCATTTTGTGACAAAGTGAATCAGTGGATGATGAGAATGTCACTTTTGACAAAGAAAACTAATCATTACTAAAATGCTCTAATTGAGCTGTTAGAATGTCAGAAACTAGCTTTCTGAGCTGAGAACTGCATTTTGTGACAAAGTGAATCAGTGGATGATGAGAATGTCAGTTTTGACAAAGAACACTGATCGTTACTAAAATGCTCTAATTGAGCTGTTAGAATGTCAGAAACAAGCTTTCTGAGCTGAGAACTGCATTTTGTGACATAGTTCATCAGTGGATGATGAGAATGTCAGTTTTGACAAAGAACACTGTTCATTACTAAAATGCTCTAATTGAGCTGTTAGAATGTCAGAAACAAGCTTTCTGAGCTGAGAACTGCATTTTGTGACATAGTTCATCAGTGGATGATGAGAATGTCAGTTTTGACAAAGAACACTGTTCATTACTAAAATGCTCTAATTGAGCTGTTAGAATGTCAGAAACAAGCTTTCTGAGCTGAGAACTGCATTTTGTGACAAAGTGAATCAGTGGATGATGAGAATGTCAGTTTTGACAAAGAACACTGATCGTTACTAAAATGCTCTAATTGAGCTGTTAGAATGTCAGAAACAAGCTTTCTGAGCTGAGAACTGCATTTTGTGACATAGTTCATCAGTGGATGATGAGAATGTCAGTTTTGACAAAGAACACTGTTCATTACTAAAATGCTCTAATTGAGCTGTTAGAATGTCAGAAACAAGCTTTCTGAGCTGAAAACTGCATTTTGTGACAAAAAGCATCAGTGGATGATGAAGAATGTCAGTTTTGACAAAGAACACTGTTCATCACTAAAATGCTCCAATTGAGCTGTTAGAATGTCAGAAACAAGCTTTCTGAGCTGAGAACTGCATTTTGTGACATAGTTCATCAGTGGATGATGAGAATGTCAGTTTTGACAAAGAACACTGTTCATTACTAAAATGCTCTAATTGAGCTGTTAGAATGTCAGAAACAAGCTTTCTGAGCTGAGAACTGCATTTTGTGACATAGTTCATCAGTGGATGATGAGAATGTCAGTTTTGACAAAGAACACTGTTCATTACTAAAATGCTCTAATTGAGCTGTTAGAATGTCAGAAACAAGCTTTCTGAGCTGAGAACTGCATTTTGTGACAAAGTGAATCAGTGGATGATGAGAATGTCACTTTTGACAAAGAACACTGATCATTACTAAAATGCTCTAATTGAGCTGTTAGAATGTCAGAAACAAGCTTTCTGAGCATAAAACTGCATTTTGTGACAAAGTGCATCAGTGGATGATGAGAATGTCAGTTTTGACAAAGAACACTGTTCATTACTAAAATGCTCTAATTGAGCTGTTAAAATATCAGAAACAAGCTTTCTGAGCTGAAAACTGCATTATGTGACAAAAAGCATCAGTGTATGATGAGAATGTCAGTTTTGACAAAGAACACTGATCATTACTAAAATGCTCCAATTGAGCTGTTAGAATGCCAGAAACAAGCTTTCTGAGCTGAGAACTGCATTTTGTGACATAGTTCATCAGTGGATGATGAGAATGTCAGTTTTGACAAAGAACACTGTTCATTACTAAAATGCTCTAATTGAGCTGTTAGAATGTCAGAAACAAGCTTTCTGAGCTGAAAACTGCATTTTGTGACAAAGTGAATCAGTGGATGATGAGAATGTCAGTTTTGACAAAGAACACTGTTCATTACTAAAATGCTCTAATTGAGCTGTTAGAATGTCAGAAACAAGCTTTCTGAGCTGAGAACTGCATTTTGTGACATAGTTCATCAGTGGATGATGAGAATGTCAGTTTTGACAAAGAACACTGTTCATTACTAAAATGCTCTAATTGAGCTGTTAGAATGTCAGAAACAAGCTTTCTGAGCTGAGAACTGCATTTTGTGACAAAGTGAATCAGTGGATGATGAGAATGTCACTTTTGACAAAGAACACTGATCATTACTAAAATGCTCTAATTGAGCTGTTAGAATGTCAGAAACAAGCTTTCTGAGCTGAGAACTGCATTTTGTGACAAAGTGAATCAGTGGATGATGAGAATGTCAGTTTTGACAAAGAACACTGTTCATTACTGAAATGCTCCAATTGAGCTGTTAGAATGTCAGAAACAAGCTTTCTGAGCTGAAAACTGCATTTTGTGACAAAAAGCATCAGTGGATGATGAGAATGTCAGTTTTGACAAAGAACACTGTTCATCACTAAAATGCTCCAATTGAGCTGTTAGAATGTCAGAAACAAGCTTTCTGAGCTGAGAACTGCATTTTGTGACAAAGTGAATCAGTGGATGATGAGAATGTCAGTTTTGACAAAGAACACTGTTCATTACTAAAATGCTCTAATTGAGCTGTTAGAATGTCAGAAACAAGCTTTCTGAGCTGAGAACTGCATTTTGTGACATAGTTCATCAGTGGATGATGAGAATGTCAGTTTTGACAAAGAACACTGTTCATTACTAAAATGCTCTAATTGAGCTGTTAGAATGTCAGAAACAAGCTTTCTGAGCTGAGAACTGCATTTTGTGACAAAGTGAATCAGTGGATGATGAGAATGTCACTTTTGACAAAGAACACTGATCATTACTAAAATGCTCTAATTGAGCTGTTAGAATATCAGAAACAAGCTTTCTGAGCTGAGAACTGCATTTTGTGACAAAGTGAATCAGTGGATGATGAGAATGTCAGTTTTGACAAAGAACACTGATCATTACTAAAATGCTCTAATTGAGCTGTTAGAATGTCAGAAACAAGCTTTCTGAGCTGAGAACTGCATTTTGTGACATAGTTCATCAGTGGATGATGAGAATGTCAGTTTTGACAAAGAACACTGTTAATTACTAAAATGCTCTAATTGAGCTGTTAGATGTCAGAAACAAGCTTTCTGAGCTGAGAACTGCATTTTGTGACATAGTTCATCAGTGGATGATGAGAATGTCAGTTTTGACAAAGAACACTGTTCATTACTAAAATGCTCTAATTGAGCTGTTAGAATGTCAGAAACAAGCTTTCTGAGCTGAGAACTGCATTTTGTGACAAAGTGAATCAGTGGATGATGAGAATGTCACTTTTGACAAAGAACACTGATCATTACTAAAATGCTCTAATTGAGCTGTTAGAATATCAGAAACAAGCTTTCTGAGCTGAGAACTGCATTTTGTGACAAAGTGAATCAGTGGATGATGAGAATGTCAGTTTTGACAAAGAACACTGTTCATTACTAAAATGCTCTAATTGAGCTGTTAGAATGTCAGAAACAAGCTTTCTGAGCTGAAAACTGCATTATGTGACAAAAAGCATCAGTGTATGATGAGAATGTCAGTTTTGACAAAGAACACTGATCATTACTAAAATGCTCCAATTGTGCTGTTAGAATGTCAGAAACAAGCTTTCTGAGCTGAGAACTGCATTTTGTAACATAGTTCATCAGTGGATGATGAGAATGTCAGTTTTGACAAAGAACACTGTTCATTACTAAAATGCTCTAATTGAGCTGTTAGAATGTCAGAAACAAGCTTTCTGAGCTGAAAACTGCATTTTTTGACAAAGTGAATCAGTGGATGATGAGAATGTCAGTTTTGACAAAGAACACTGTTCATTACTAAAATGCTCTAATTGAGCTGTTAGAATGTCAGAAACAAGCTTTCTGAGCTGAGAACTGCATTTTGTGACATAGTTCATCAGTGGATGATGAGAATGTCAGTTTTGACAAAGAACACTGTTCATTACTAAAATGCTCTAATTGAGCTGTTAGAATGTCAGAAACAAGCTTTCTGAGCTGAAAACTGCATTTTGTGACAAAGTGAATCAGTGGATGATGAGAATGTCAGTTTTGACAAAGAACACTGTTCATTACTAAAATGCTCTAATTGAGCTGTTAGAATGTCAGAAACAAGTTTTCTGAGCTGAGAACTGCATTTTGTGACATAGTTCATCAGTGGATGATGAGAATGTCAGTTTTGACAAAGAACACTGTTCATTACTAAAATGCTCTAATTGAGCTGTTAGAATGTCAGAAACAAGCTTTCTGAGCTGAAAACTGCATTTTGTGACAAAGTGAATCAGTGGATGATGAGAATGTCAGTTTTGACAAAGAACACTGTTCATTACTAAAATGGTCTAATTGAGCTGTTAGAATGTCAGAAACAAGCTTTCTGAGCTGAGAACTGCATTTTGTGACATAGTTCATCAGTGGATGATGAGAATGTCAGTTTTGACAAAGAACACTGTTCATTACTAAAATGCTCTAATTGAGCTGTTAGAATGTCAGAAACAAGCTTTCTGAGCTGAGAACTGCATTTTGTGACAAAGTGAATCAGTGGATGATGAGAATGTCACTTTTGACAAAGAACACTGATCATTACTAAAATGCTCTAATTGAGCTGTTAGAATGTCAGAAACAAGCTTTCTGAGCTGAGAACTGCATTTTGTGACAAAGTGAATCAGTGGATGATGAGAATGTCAGTTTTGACAAAGAACACTGATCGTTACTAAAATGCTCTAATTGAGCTGTTAGAATGTCAGAAACAAGCTTTCTGAGCTGAGAACTGCATTTTGTGACAAAGTGAATCAGTGGATGATGAGAATGTCACTTTTGACAAAGAACACTGATCATTACTAAAATGCTCTAATTGAGCTGTTAGAATGTCAGAAACAAGCTTTCTGGGCTGAGAACTGCATTTTGTGACAAAGTGAATCAGTGGATGATGAGAATGTCAGTTTTGACAAAGAACACTGTTCATTACTGAAATGCTCCAATTGAGCTGTTAGAATGTCAGAAACAAGCTTTCTGAGCTGAAAACTGCATTTTGTGACAAAAAGCATCAGTGGATGATGAGAATGTCAGTTTTGACAAAGAACACTGTTCATCACTAAAATGCTCCAATTGAGCTGTTAGAATGTCAGAAACAAGCTTTCTGAGCTGAGAACTGCATTTTGTGACATAGTTCATCAGTGGATGATGAGAATGTCAGTTTTGACAAAGAACACTGATCATTACTAAAATGCTCTAATTGAGCTGTTAGAATGTCAGAAACAAGCTTTCTGAGCTGAGAACTGCATTTTGTGACATAGTTCATCAGTGGATGATGAGAATGTCAGTTTTGACAAAGAACACTGTTCATTACTAAAATGCTCTAATTGAGCTGTTAGAATGTCAGAAACAAGCTTTCTGAGCTGAGAACTGCATTTTGTGACAAAGTGAATCAGTGGATGATGAGAATGTCAGTTTTGAAAAAGAACACTGATCGTTACTAAAATGCTCTAATTGAGCTGTTAGAATGTCAGAAACAAGCTTTCTGAGCTGAGAACTGCATTTTGTGACAAAGTGAATCAGTGGATGATGAGAATGTCACTTTTGACAAAGAACACTGTTCATTACTGAAATGCTCCAATTGAGCTGTTAGAATGTCAGAAACAAGCTTTCTGAGCTGAAAACTGCATTTTGTGACAAAAAGCATCAGTGGATGATGAGAATGTCAGTTTTGACAAAGAACACTGTTCATCACTAAAATGCTCCAATTGAGCTGTTAGAATGTCAGAAACAAGCTTTCTGAGCTGAGAACTGCATTTTGTGACATAGTTCATCAGTGGATGATGAGAATGTCAGTTTTGACAAAGAACACTGTTCATTACTAAAATGCTCTAATTGAGCTGTTAGAATGTCAGAAACAAGCTTTCTGAGCTGAAAACTGCATTTTGTGACAAAGTGAATCAGTGGATGATGAGAATGTCAGTTTTGACAAAGAACACTGTTCATTACTAAAATGCTCTAATTGAGCTGTTAGAATGTCAGAAACAAGCTTTCTGAGCTGAGAACTGCATTTTGTGACATAGTTCATCAGTGGATGATGAGAATGTCAGTTTTGACAAAGAACACTGTTCATTACTAAAATGCTCTAATTGAGCTGTTAGAATGTCAGAAACAAGCTTTCTGAGCTGAAAACTGCATTTTGTGACAAAGTGAATCAGTGGATGATGAGAATGTCAGTTTTGACAAAGAACACTGTTCATTACTAAAATGCTCTAATTGAGCTGTTAGAATGTCAGAAACAAGCTTTCTGAGCTGAGAACTGCATTTTGTGACATAGTTCATCAGTGGATGATGAGAATGTCAGTTTTGACAAAGAACACTGTTCATTACTAAAATGCTCTAATTGAGCTGTTAGAATGTCAGAAACAAGCTTTCTGAGCTGAGAACTGCATTTTGTGACATAGTTCATCAGTGGATGATGAGAATGTCAGTTTTGACAAGGAACACTGTTCATTACTAAAATGCTCTAATTGAGCTGTTAGAATGTCAGAAACAAGCTTTCTGAGCTGAGAACTGCATTTTGTGACAAAGTGAATCAGTGGATGATGAGAATGTCACTTTTGACAAAGAAAACTAATCATTACTAAAATGCTCTAATTGAGCTGTTAGAATGTCAGAAACTAGCTTTCTGAGCTGAGAACTGCATTTTGTGACAAAGTGAATCAGTGGATGATGAGAATGTCAGTTTTGACAAAGAACACTGATCGTTACTAAAATGCTCTAATTGAGCTGTTAGAATGTCAGAAACAAGCTTTCTGAGCTGAGAACTGCATTTTGTGACATAGTTCATCAGTGGATGATGAGAATGTCAGTTTTGACAAAGAACACTGTTCATTACTAAAATGCTCTAATTGAGCTGTTAGAATGTCAGAAACAAGCTTTCTGAGCTGAGAACTGCATTTTGTGACATAGTTCATCAGTGGATGATGAGAATGTCAGTTTTGACAAAGAACACTGTTCATTACTAAAATGCTCTAATTGAGCTGTTAGAATGTCAGAAACAAGCTTTCTGAGCTGAGAACTGCATTTTGTGACAAAGTGAATCAGTGGATGATGAGAATGTCAGTTTTGACAAAGAACACTGATCGTTACTAAAATGCTCTAATTGAGCTGTTAGAATGTCAGAAACAAGCTTTCTGAGCTGAGAACTGCATTTTGTGACATAGTTCATCAGTGGATGATGAGAATGTCAGTTTTGACAAAGAACACTGTTCATTACTAAAATGCTCTAATTGAGCTGTTAGAATGTCAGAAACAAGCTTTCTGAGCTGAAAACTGCATTTTGTGACAAAAAGCATCAGTGGATGATGAAGAATGTCAGTTTTGACAAAGAACACTGTTCATCACTAAAATGCTCCAATTGAGCTGTTAGAATGTCAGAAACAAGCTTTCTGAGCTGAGAACTGCATTTTGTGACATAGTTCATCAGTGGATGATGAGAATGTCAGTTTTGACAAAGAACACTGTTCATTACTAAAATGCTCTAATTGAGCTGTTAGAATGTCAGAAACAAGCTTTCTGAGCTGAGAACTGCATTTTGTGACATAGTTCATCAGTGGATGATGAGAATGTCAGTTTTGACAAAGAACACTGTTCATTACTAAAATGCTCTAATTGAGCTGTTAGAATGTCAGAAACAAGCTTTCTGAGCTGAGAACTGCATTTTGTGACAAAGTGAATCAGTGGATGATGAGAATGTCACTTTTGACAAAGAACACTGATCATTACTAAAATGCTCTAATTGAGCTGTTAGAATGTCAGAAACAAGCTTTCTGAGCATAAAACTGCATTTTGTGACAAAGTGCATCAGTGGATGATGAGAATGTCAGTTTTGACAAAGAACACTGTTCATTACTAAAATGCTCTAATTGAGCTGTTAAAATATCAGAAACAAGCTTTCTGAGCTGAAAACTGCATTATGTGACAAAAAGCATCAGTGTATGATGAGAATGTCAGTTTTGACAAAGAACACTGATCATTACTAAAATGCTCCAATTGAGCTGTTAGAATGCCAGAAACAAGCTTTCTGAGCTGAGAACTGCATTTTGTGACATAGTTCATCAGTGGATGATGAGAATGTCAGTTTTGACAAAGAACACTGTTCATTACTAAAATGCTCTAATTGAGCTGTTAGAATGTCAGAAACAAGCTTTCTGAGCTGAAAACTGCATTTTGTGACAAAGTGAATCAGTGGATGATGAGAATGTCAGTTTTGACAAAGAACACTGTTCATTACTAAAATGCTCTAATTGAGCTGTTAGAATGTCAGAAACAAGCTTTCTGAGCTGAGAACTGCATTTTGTGACATAGTTCATCAGTGGATGATGAGAATGTCAGTTTTGACAAAGAACACTGTTCATTACTAAAATGCTCTAATTGAGCTGTTAGAATGTCAGAAACAAGCTTTCTGAGCTGAGAACTGCATTTTGTGACAAAGTGAATCAGTGGATGATGAGAATGTCACTTTTGACAAAGAACACTGATCATTACTAAAATGCTCTAATTGAGCTGTTAGAATGTCAGAAACAAGCTTTCTGAGCTGAGAACTGCATTTTGTGACAAAGTGAATCAGTGGATGATGAGAATGTCAGTTTTGACAAAGAACACTGATCGTTACTAAAATGCTCTAATTGTGAGCTGTTAGAATGTCAGAAACAAGCTTTCTGAGCTGAGAACTGCATTTTGTGACAAAGTGAATCAGTGGATGATGAGAATGTCACTTTTGACAAAGAACACTGATCATTACTAAAATGCTCTAATTGAGCTGTTAGAATGTCAGAAACAAGCTTTCTGAGCTGAGAACTGCATTTTGTGACAAAGTGAATCAGTGGATGATGAGAATGTCAGTTTTGACAAAGAACACTGTTCATTACTGAAATGCTCCAATTGAGCTGTTAGAATGTCAGAAACAAGCTTTCTGAGCTGAAAACTGCATTTTGTGACAAAAAGCATCAGTGGATGATGAGAATGTCAGTTTTGACAAAGAACACTGTTCATCACTAAAATGCTCCAATTGAGCTGTTAGAATGTCAGAAACAAGCTTTCTGAGCTGAGAACTGCATTTTGTGACAAAGTGAATCAGTGGATGATGAGAATGTCAGTTTTGACAAAGAACACTGTTCATTACTAAAATGCTCTAATTGAGCTGTTAGAATGTCAGAAACAAGCTTTCTGAGCTGAGAACTGCATTTTGTGACATAGTTCATCAGTGGATGATGAGAATGTCAGTTTTGACAAAGAACACTGTTCATTACTAAAATGCTCTAATTGAGCTGTTAGAATGTCAGAAACAAGCTTTCTGAGCTGAGAACTGCATTTTGTGACAAAGTGAATCAGTGGATGATGAGAATGTCACTTTTGACAAAGAACACTGATCATTACTAAAATGCTCTAATTGAGCTGTTAGAATATCAGAAACAAGCTTTCTGAGCTGAGAACTGCATTTTGTGACAAAGTGAATCAGTGGATGATGAGAATGTCAGTTTTGACAAAGAACACTGTTCATTACTAAAATGCTCTAATTGAGCTGTTAGAATGTCAGAAACAAGCTTTCTGAGCTGAAAACTGCATTATGTGACAAAAAGCATCAGTGTATGATGAGAATGTCAGTTTTGACAAAGAACACTGATCATTACTAAAATGCTCTAATTGAGCTGTTAGAATGTCAGAAACAAGCTTTCTGAGCTGAGAACTGCATTTTGTGACAAAGTGAATCAGTGGATGATGAGAATGTCAGTTTTGACAAAGAACACTGTTCATTACTGAAATGCTCCAATTGAGCTGTTAGAATGTCAGAAACAAGCTTTCTGAGCTGAAAACTGCATTTTGTGACAAAAAGCATCAGTGGATGATGAGAATGTCAGTTTTGACAAAGAACACTGTTCATCACTAAAATGCTCCAATTGAGCTGTTAGAATGTCAGAAACAAGCTTTCTGAGCTGAGAACTGCATTTTGTGACATAGTTCATCAGTGGATGATGAGAATGTCAGTTTTGACAAAGAACACTGATCATTACTAAAATGCTCTAATTGAGCTGTTAGAATGTCAGAAACAAGCTTTCTGAGCTGAGAACTGCATTTTGTGACATAGTTCATCAGTGGATGATGAGAATGTCAGTTTTGACAAAGAACACTGTTCATTACTAAAATGCTCTAATTGAGCTGTTAGAATGTCAGAAACAAGCTTTCTGAGCTGAGAACTGCATTTTGTGACAAAGTGAATCAGTGGATGATGAGAATGTCAGTTTTGAAAAAGAACACTGATCGTTACTAAAATGCTCTAATTGAGCTGTTAGAATGTCAGAAACAAGCTTTCTGAGCTGAGAACTGCATTTTGTGACAAAGTGAATCAGTGGATGATGAGAATGTCACTTTTGACAAAGAACACTGATCATTACTAAAATGCTATAATTGAGCTGTTAGAATGTCAGAAACAAGCTTTCTGAGCTGAGAACTGCATTTTGTGACAAAGTGAATCAGTGGATGATGAGAATGTCAGTTTTGACAAAGAACACTGTTCATTACTGAAATGCTCCAATTGAGCTGTTAGAATGTCAGAAACAAGCTTTCTGAGCTGAAAACTGCATTTTGTGACAAAAAGCATCAGTGGATGATGAGAATGTCAGTTTTGACAAAGAACACTGTTCATCACTAAAATGCTCCAATTGAGCTGTTAGAATGTCAGAAACAAGCTTTCTGAGCTGAGAACTGCATTTTGTGACATAGTTCATCAGTGGATGATGAGAATGTCAGTTTTGACAAAGAACACTGTTCATTACTAAAATGCTCTAATTGAGCTGTTAGAATGTCAGAAACAAGCTTTCTGAGCTGAAAACTGCATTTTGTGACAAAGTGAATCAGTGGATGATGAGAATGTCAGTTTTGACAAAGAACACTGTTCATTACTAAAATGCTCTAATTGAGCTGTTAGAATGTCAGAAACAAGCTTTCTGAGCTGAGAACTGCATTTTGTGACATAGTTCATCAGTGGATGATGAGAATGTCAGTTTTGACAAAGAACACTGTTCATTACTAAAATGCTCTAATTGAGCTGTTAGAATGTCAGAAACAAGCTTTCTGAGCTGAAAACTGCATTTTGTGACAAAGTGAATCAGTGGATGATGAGAATGTCAGTTTTGACAAAGAACACTGTTCATTACTAAAATGCTCTAATTGAGCTGTTAGAATGTCAGAAACAAGCTTTCTGAGCTGAGAACTGCATTTTGTGACAAAGTGAATCAGTGGATGATGAGAATGTCAGTTTTGACAAAGAACACTGATCATTACTAAAATGCTCTAATTGAGCTGTTAGAATGTCAGAAACAAGCTTTCTGAGCTGAGAACTGCATTTTGTGACAAAGTGAATCAGTGGATGATGAGAATGTCAGTTTTGACAAAGAACACTGATCGTTACTAAAATGCTCTAATTGAGCTGTTAGAATGTCAGAAACAAGCTTTCTGAGCTGAGAACTGCATTTTGTGACAAAGTGAATCAGTGGATGATGAGAATGTCACTTTTGACAAAGAACACTGATCATTACTAAAATGCTCTAATTGAGCTGTTAGAATGTCAGAAACAAGCTTTCTGAGCTGAGAACTGCATTTTGTGACAAAGTGAATCAGTGGATGATGAGAATGTCAGTTTTGACAAAGAACACTGTTCATTACTAAAATGCTCTAATTGAGCTGTTAGAATGTCAGAAACAAGCTTTCTGAGCTGAAAACTGCATTATGTGACAAAAAGCATCAGTGTATGATGAGAATGTCAGTTTTGACAAAGAACACTGATCATTACTAAAATGCTCCAATTGAGCTGTTAGAATGTCAGAAACAAGCTTTCTGAGCTGAGAACTGCATTTTGTAACATAGTTCATCAGTGGATGATGAGAATGTCAGTTTTGACAAAGAACACTGTTCATTACTAAAATGCTCTAATTGAGCTGTTAGAATGTCAGAAACAAGCTTTCTGAGCTGAAAACTGCATTTTGTGACAAAGTGAATCAGTGGATGATGAGAATGTCAGTTTTGACAAAGAACACTGTTCATTACTAAAATGCTCTAATTGAGCTGTTAGAATGTCAGAAACAAGCTTTCTGAGCTGAGAACTGCATTTTGTGACATAGTTCATCAGTGGATGATGAGAATGTCAGTTTTGACAAAGAACACTGTTCATTACTAAAATGCTCTAATTGAGCTGTTAGAATGTCAGAAACAAGCTTTCTGAGCTGAAAACTGCATTTTGTGACAAAGTGAATCAGTGGATGATGAGAATGTCAGTTTTGACAAAGAACACTGTTCATTACTAAAATGCTCTAATTGAGCTGTTAGAATGTCAGAAACAAGCTTTCTGAGCTGAGAACTGCATTTTGTGACATAGTTCATCAGTGGATGATGAGAATGTCAGTTTTGACAAAGAACACTGTTCATTACTAAAATGCTCTAATTGAGCTGTTAGAATGTCAGAAACAAGCTTTCTGAGCTGAAAACTGCATTTTGTGACAAAGTGAATCAGTGGATGATGAGAATGTCAGTTTTGACAAAGAACACTGTTCATTACTAAAATGGTCTAATTGAGCTGTTAGAATGTCAGAAACAAGCTTTCTGAGCTGAGAACTGCATTTTGTGACATAGTTCATCAGTGGATGATGAGAATGTCAGTTTTGACAAAGAACACTGTTCATTACTAAAATGCTCTAATTGAGCTGTTAGAATGTCAGAAACAAGCTTTCTGAGCTGAGAACTGCATTTTGTGACAAAGTGAATCAGTGGATGATGAGAATGTCACTTTTGACAAAGAACACTGATCATTACTAAAATGCTCTAATTGAGCTGTTAGAATGTCAGAAACAAGCTTTCTGAGCTGAGAACTGCATTTTGTGACAAAGTGAATCAGTGGATGATGAGAATGTCAGTTTTGACAAAGAACACTGATCGTTACTAAAATGCTCTAATTGAGCTGTTAGAATGTCAGAAACAAGCTTTCTGAGCTGAGAACTGCATTTTGTGACAAAGTGAATCAGTGGATGATGAGAATGTCACTTTTGACAAAGAACACTGATCATTACTAAAATGCTCTAATTGAGCTGTTAGAATGTCAGAAACAAGCTTTCTGAGCTGAGAACTGCATTTTGTGACAAAGTGAATCAGTGGATGATGAGAATGTCAGTTTTGACAAAGAACACTGTTCATTACTGAAATGCTCCAATTGAGCTGTTAGAATGTCAGAAACAAGCTTTCTGAGCTGAAAACTGCATTTTGTGACAAAAAGCATCAGTGGATGATGAGAATGTCAGTTTTGACAAAGAACACTGTTCATCACTAAAATGCTCCAATTGAGCTGTTAGAATGTCAGAAACAAGCTTTCTGAGCTGAGAACTGCATTTTGTGACATAGTTCATCAGTGGATGATGAGAATGTCAGTTTTGACAAAGAACACTGATCATTACTAAAATGCTCTAATTGAGCTGTTAGAATGTCAGAAACAAGCTTTCTGAGCTGAGAACTGCATTTTGTGACATAGTTCATCAGTGGATGATGAGAATGTCAGTTTTGACAAAGAACACTGTTCATTACTAAAATGCTCTAATTGAGCTGTTAGAATGTCAGAAACAAGCTTTCTGAGCTGAGAACTGCATTTTGTGACAAAGTGAATCAGTGGATGATGAGAATGTCAGTTTTGAAAAAGAACACTGATCGTTACTAAAATGCTCTAATTGAGCTGTTAGAATGTCAGAAACAAGCTTTCTGAGCTGAGAACTGCATTTTGTGACAAAGTGAATCAGTGGATGATGAGAATGTCACTTTTGACAAAGAACACTGTTCATTACTGAAATGCTCCAATTGAGCTGTTAGAATGTCAGAAACAAGCTTTCTGAGCTGAAAACTGCATTTTGTGACAAAAAGCATCAGTGGATGATGAGAATGTCAGTTTTGACAAAGAACACTGTTCATCACTAAAATGCTCCAATTGAGCTGTTAGAATGTCAGAAACAAGCTTTCTGAGCTGAGAACTGCATTTTGTGACATAGTTCATCAGTGGATGATGAGAATGTCAGTTTTGACAAAGAACACTGTTCATTACTAAAATGCTCTAATTGAGCTGTTAGAATGTCAGAAACAAGCTTTCTGAGCTGAAAACTGCATTTTGTGACAAAGTGAATCAGTGGATGATGAGAATGTCAGTTTTGACAAAGAACACTGTTCATTACTAAAATGCTCTAATTGAGCTGTTAGAATGTCAGAAACAAGCTTTCTGAGCTGAGAACTGCATTTTGTGACATAGTTCATCAGTGGATGATGAGAATGTCAGTTTTGACAAAGAACACTGTTCATTACTAAAATGCTCTAATTGAGCTGTTAGAATGTCAGAAACAAGCTTTCTGAGCTGAAAACTGCATTTTGTGACAAAGTGAATCAGTGGATGATGAGAATGTCAGTTTTGACAAAGAACACTGTTCATTACTAAAATGCTCTAATTGAGCTGTTAGAATGTCAGAAACAAGCTTTCTGAGCTGAGAACTGCATTTTGTGACATAGTTCATCAGTGGATGATGAGAATGTCAGTTTTGACAAAGAACACTGTTCATTACTAAAATGCTCTAATTGAGCTGTTAGAATGTCAGAAACAAGCTTTCTGAGCTGAGAACTGCATTTTGTGACATAGTTCATCAGTGGATGATGAGAATGTCAGTTTTGACAAGGAACACTGTTCATTACTAAAATGCTCTAATTGAGCTGTTAGAATGTCAGAAACAAGCTTTCTGAGCTGAGAACTGCATTTTGTGACAAAGTGAATCAGTGGATGATGAGAATGTCACTTTTGACAAAGAAAACTAATCATTACTAAAATGCTCTAATTGAGCTGTTAGAATGTCAGAAACTAGCTTTCTGAGCTGAGAACTGCATTTTGTGACAAAGTGAATCAGTGGATGATGAGAATGTCAGTTTTGACAAAGAACACTGATCGTTACTAAAATGCTCTAATTGAGCTGTTAGAATGTCAGAAACAAGCTTTCTGAGCTGAGAACTGCATTTTGTGACATAGTTCATCAGTGGATGATGAGAATGTCAGTTTTGACAAAGAACACTGTTCATTACTAAAATGCTCTAATTGAGCTGTTAGAATGTCAGAAACAAGCTTTCTGAGCTGAGAACTGCATTTTGTGACATAGTTCATCAGTGGATGATGAGAATGTCAGTTTTGACAAAGAACACTGTTCATTACTAAAATGCTCTAATTGAGCTGTTAGAATGTCAGAAACAAGCTTTCTGAGCTGAGAACTGCATTTTGTGACAAAGTGAATCAGTGGATGATGAGAATGTCAGTTTTGACAAAGAACACTGATCGTTACTAAAATGCTCTAATTGAGCTGTTAGAATGTCAGAAACAAGCTTTCTGAGCTGAGAACTGCATTTTGTGACATAGTTCATCAGTGGATGATGAGAATGTCAGTTTTGACAAAGAACACTGTTCATTACTAAAATGCTCTAATTGAGCTGTTAGAATGTCAGAAACAAGCTTTCTGAGCTGAAAACTGCATTTTGTGACAAAAAGCATCAGTGGATGATGAAGAATGTCAGTTTTGACAAAGAACACTGTTCATCACTAAAATGCTCCAATTGAGCTGTTAGAATGTCAGAAACAAGCTTTCTGAGCTGAGAACTGCATTTTGTGACATAGTTCATCAGTGGATGATGAGAATGTCAGTTTTGACAAAGAACACTGTTCATTACTAAAATGCTCTAATTGAGCTGTTAGAATGTCAGAAACAAGCTTTCTGAGCTGAGAACTGCATTTTGTGACATAGTTCATCAGTGGATGATGAGAATGTCAGTTTTGACAAAGAACACTGTTCATTACTAAAATGCTCTAATTGAGCTGTTAGAATGTCAGAAACAAGCTTTCTGAGCTGAGAACTGCATTTTGTGACAAAGTGAATCAGTGGATGATGAGAATGTCACTTTTGACAAAGAACACTGATCATTACTAAAATGCTCTAATTGAGCTGTTAGAATGTCAGAAACAAGCTTTCTGAGCATAAAACTGCATTTTGTGACAAAGTGCATCAGTGGATGATGAGAATGTCAGTTTTGACAAAGAACACTGTTCATTACTAAAATGCTCTAATTGAGCTGTTAAAATATCAGAAACAAGCTTTCTGAGCTGAAAACTGCATTATGTGACAAAAAGCATCAGTGTATGATGAGAATGTCAGTTTTGACAAAGAACACTGATCATTACTAAAATGCTCCAATTGAGCTGTTAGAATGCCAGAAACAAGCTTTCTGAGCTGAGAACTGCATTTTGTGACATAGTTCATCAGTGGATGATGAGAATGTCAGTTTTGACAAAGAACACTGTTCATTACTAAAATGCTCTAATTGAGCTGTTAGAATGTCAGAAACAAGCTTTCTGAGCTGAAAACTGCATTTTGTGACAAAGTGAATCAGTGGATGATGAGAATGTCAGTTTTGACAAAGAACACTGTTCATTACTAAAATGCTCTAATTGAGCTGTTAGAATGTCAGAAACAAGCTTTCTGAGCTGAGAACTGCATTTTGTGACATAGTTCATCAGTGGATGATGAGAATGTCAGTTTTGACAAAGAACACTGTTCATTACTAAAATGCTCTAATTGAGCTGTTAGAATGTCAGAAACAAGCTTTCTGAGCTGAGAACTGCATTTTGTGACATAGTTCATCAGTGGATGATGAGAATGTCAGTTTTGACAAAGAACACTGTTCATTACTAAAATGCTCTAATTGAGCTGTTAGAATGTCAGAAACAAGCTTTCTGAGCTGAAAACTGCATTTTGTGACAAAGTGAATCAGTGGATGATGAGAATGTCAGTTTTGACAAAGAACACTGTTCATTACTAAAATGCTCTAATTGAGCTGTTAGAATGTCAGAAACAAGCTTTCTGAGCTGAGAACTGCATTTTGTGACATAGTTCATCAGTGGATGATGAGAATGTCAGTTTTGACAAAGAACACTGTTCATTACTAAAATGCTCTAATTGAGCTGTTAGAATGTCAGAAACAAGCTTTCTGAGCTGAGAACTGCATTTTGTGACAAAGTGAATCAGTGGATGATGAGAATGTCACTTTTGACAAAGAACACTGATCATTACTAAAATGCTCTAATTGAGCTGTTAGAATGTCAGAAACAAGCTTTCTGAGCTGAGAACTGCATTTTGTGACAAAGTGAATCAGTGGATGATGAGAATGTCAGTTTTGACAAAGAACACTGATCGTTACTAAAATGCTCTAATTGAGCTGTTAGAATGTCAGAAACAAGCTTTCTGAGCTGAGAACTGCATTTTGTGACAAAGTGAATCAGTGGATGATGAGAATGTCACTTTTGACAAAGAACACTGATCATTACTAAAATGCTCTAATTGAGCTGTTAGAATGTCAGAAACAAGCTTTCTGAGCTGAGAACTGCATTTTGTGACAAAGTGAATCAGTGGATGATGAGAATGTCAGTTTTGACAAAGAACACTGTTCATTACTGAAATGCTCCAATTGAGCTGTTAGAATGTCAGAAACAAGCTTTCTGAGCTGAAAACTGCATTTTGTGACAAAAAGCATCAGTGGATGATGAGAATGTCAGTTTTGACAAAGAACACTGTTCATCACTAAAATGCTCCAATTGAGCTGTTAGAATGTCAGAAACAAGCTTTCTGAGCTGAGAACTGCATTTTGTGACAAAGTGAATCAGTGGATGATGAGAATGTCAGTTTTGACAAAGAACACTGTTCATTACTAAAATGCTCTAATTGAGCTGTTAGAATGTCAGAAACAAGCTTTCTGAGCTGAGAACTGCATTTTGTGACATAGTTCATCAGTGGATGATGAGAATGTCAGTTTTGACAAAGAACACTGTTCATTACTAAAATGCTCTAATTGAGCTGTTAGAATGTCAGAAACAAGCTTTCTGAGCTGAGAACTGCATTTTGTGACAAAGTGAATCAGTGGATGATGAGAATGTCACTTTTGACAAAGAACACTGATCATTACTAAAATGCTCTAATTGAGCTGTTAGAATATCAGAAACAAGCTTTCTGAGCTGAGAACTGCATTTTGTGACAAAGTGAATCAGTGGATGATGAGAATGTCAGTTTTGACAAAGAACACTGTTCATTACTAAAATGCTCTAATTGAGCTGTTAGAATGTCAGAAACAAGCTTTCTGAGCTGAAAACTGCATTATGTGACAAAAAGCATCAGTGTATGATGAGAATGTCAGTTTTGACAAAGAACACTGATCATTACTAAAATGCTCCAATTGAGCTGTTAGAATGTCAGAAACAAGCTTTCTGAGCTGAGAACTGCATTTTGTAACATAGTTCATCAGTGGATGATGAGAATGTCAGTTTTGACAAAGAACACTGTTCATTACTAAAATGCTCTAATTGAGCTGTTAGAATGTCAGAAACAAGCTTTCTGAGCTGAAAACTGCATTTTGTGACAAAGTGAATCAGTGGATGATGAGAATGTCAGTTTTGACAAAGAACACTGTTCATTACTAAAATGCTCTAATTGAGCTGTTAGAATGTCAGAAACAAGCTTTCTGAGCTGAGAACTGCATTTTGTGACATAGTTCATCAGTGGATGATGAGAATGTCAGTTTTGACAAAGAACACTGTTCATTACTAAAATGCTCTAATTGAGCTGTTAGAATGTCAGAAACAAGCTTTCTGAGCTGAGAACTGCATTTTGTGACAAAGTGAATCAGTGGATGATGAGAATGTCACTTTTGACAAAGAACACTGATCATTACTAAAATGCTCTAATTGAGCTGTTAGAATGTCAGAAACAAGCTTTCTGAGCTGAGAACTGCATTTTGTGACAAAGTGAATCAGTGGATGATGAGAATGTCAGTTTTGACAAAGAACACTGATCGTTACTAAAATGCTCTAATTGAGCTGTTAGAATGTCAGAAACAAGCTTTCTGAGCTGAGAACTGCATTTTGTGACAAAGTGAATCAGTGGATGATGAGAATGTCAGTTTTGACAAAGAACACTGTTCATTACTAAAATGCTCTAATTGAGCTGTTAGAATGTCAGAAACAAGCTTTCTGAGCTGAAAACTGCATTTTGTGACAAAGTGAATCAGTGGATGATGAGAATGTCAGTTTTGACAAAGAACACTGTTCATTACTAAAATGCTCTAATTGAGCTGTTAGAATGTCAGAAACAAGCTTTCTGAGCTGAGAACTGCATTTTGTGACATAGTTCATCAGTGGATGATGAGAATGTCAGTTTTGACAAAGAACACTGTTCATTACTAAAATGCTCTAATTGAGCTGTTAGAATGTCAGAAACAAGCTTTCTGAGCTGAGAACTGCATTTTGTGACAAAGTGAATCAGTGGATGATGAGAATGTCACTTTTGACAAAGAACACTGATCATTACTAAAATGCTCTAATTGAGCTGTTAGAATGTCAGAAACAAGCTTTCTGAGCTGAGAACTGCATTTTGTGACAAAGTGAATCAGTGGATGATGAGAATGTCAGTTTTGACAAAGAACACTGATCGTTACTAAAATGCTCTAATTGAGCTGTTAGAATGTCAGAAACAAGCTTTCTGAGCTGAGAACTGCATTTTGTGACAAAGTGAATCAGTGGATGATGAGAATGTCACTTTTGACAAAGAACACTGATCATTACTAAAATGCTCTAATTGAGCTGTTAGAATGTCAGAAACAAGCTTTCTGAGCTGAGAACTGCATTTTGTGACAAAGTGAATCAGTGGATGATGAGAATGTCAGTTTTGACAAAGAACACTGTTCATTACTGAAATGCTCCAATTGAGCTGTTAGAATGTCAGAAACAAGCTTTCTGAGCTGAAAACTGCATTTTGTGACAAAAAGCATCAGTGGATGATGAGAATGTCAGTTTTGACAAAGAACACTGTTCATCACTAAAATGCTCCAATTGAGCTGTTAGAATGTCAGAAACAAGCTTTCTGAGCTGAGAACTGCATTTTGTGACATAGTTCATCAGTGGATGATGAGAATGTCAGTTTTGACAAAGAACACTGATCATTACTAAAATGCTCTAATTGAGCTGTTAGAATGTCAGAAACAAGCTTTCTGAGCTGAGAACTGCATTTTGTGACATAGTTCATCAGTGGATGATGAGAATGTCAGTTTTGACAAAGAACACTGTTCATTACTAAAATGCTCTAATTGAGCTGTTAGAATGTCAGAAACAAGCTTTCTGAGCTGAAAACTGCATTTTGTGACAAAAAGCATCAGTGGATGATGAGAATGTCAGTTTTGACAAAGAACACTGTTCATCACTAAAATGCTCCAATTGAGCTGTTAGAATGTCAGAAACAAGCTTTCTGAGCTGAGAACTGCATTTTGTGACATAGTTCATCAGTGGATGATGAGAATGTCAGTTTTGACAAAGAACACTGTTCATTACTAAAATGCTCTAATTGAGCTGTTAGAATGTCAGAAACAAGCTTTCTGAGCTGAGAACTGCATTTTGTGACATAGTTCATCAGTGGATGATGAGAATGTCAGTTTTGACAAAGAACACTGTTCATTACTAAAATGCTCTAATTGAGCTGTTAGAATGTCAGAAACAAGCTTTCTGAGCTGAGAACTGCATTTTGTGACAAAGTGAATCAGTGGATGATGAGAATGTCACTTTTGACAAAGAACACTGATCATTACTAAAATGCTCTAATTGAGCTGTTAGAATGTCAGAAACAAGCTTTCTGAGCATAAAACTGCATTTTGTGACAAAGTGCATCAGTGGATGATGAGAATGTCAGTTTTGACAAAGAACACTGTTCATTACTAAAATGCTCTAATTGAGCTGTTAAAATATCAGAAACAAGCTTTCTGAGCTGAAAACTGCATTATGTGACAAAAAGCATCAGTGTATGATGAGAATGTCAGTTTTGACAAAGAACACTGATCATTACTAAAATGCTCCAATTGAGCTGTTAGAATGTCAGAAACAAGCTTTCTGAGCTGAGAACTGCATTTTGTGACATAGTTCATCAGTGGATGATGAGAATGTCAGTTTTGACAAAGAACACTGTTCATTACTAAAATGCTCTAATTGAGCTGTTAGAATGTCAGAAACAAGCTTTCTGAGCTGAAAACTGCATTTTGTGACAAAGTGAATCAGTGGATGATGAGAATGTCAGTTTTGACAAAGAACACTGTTCATTACTAAAATGCTCTAATTGAGCTGTTAGAATGTCAGAAACAAGCTTTCTGAGCTGAAAACTGCATTTTGTGACAAAGTGAATCAGTGGATGATGAGAATGTCAGTTTTGACAAAGAACACTGTTCATTACTAAATGCTCTAATTGAGCTGTTAGAATGTCAGAAACAAGCTTTCTGAGCTGAGAACTGCATTTTGTGACATAGTTCATCAGTGGATGATGAGAATGTCAGTTTTGACAAAGAACACTGTTCATTACTAAAATGCTCTAATTGAGCTGTTAGAATGTCAGAAACAAGCTTTCTGAGCTGAGAACTGCATTTTGTGACAAAGTGAATCAGTGGATGATGAGAATGTCACTTTTGACAAAGAACACTGATCATTACTAAAATGCTCTAATTGAGCTGTTAGAATGTCAGAAACAAGCTTTCTGAGCTGAGAACTGCATTTTGTGACAAAGTGAATCAGTGGATGATGAGAATGTCAGTTTTGACAAAGAACACTGATCGTTACTAAAATGCTCTAATTGAGCTGTTAGAATGTCAGAAACAAGCTTTCTGAGCTGAGAACTGCATTTTGTGACAAAGTGAATCAGTGGATGATGAGAATGTCACTTTTGACAAAGAACACTGATCATTACTAAAATGCTCTAATTGAGCTGTTAGAATGTCAGAAACAAGCTTTCTGAGCTGAGAACTGCATTTTGTGACAAAGTGAATCAGTGGATGATGAGAATGTCAGTTTTGACAAAGAACACTGTTCATTACTGAAATGCTCCAATTGAGCTGTTAGAATGTCAGAAACAAGCTTTCTGAGCTGAAAACTGCATTTTGTGACAAAAAGCATCAGTGGATGATGAGAATGTCAGTTTTGACAAAGAACACTGTTCATCACTAAAATGCTCCAATTGAGCTGTTAGAATGTCAGAAACAAGCTTTCTGAGCTGAGAACTGCATTTTGTGACAAAGTGAATCAGTGGATGATGAGAATGTCAGTTTTGACAAAGAACACTGTTCATTACTAAAATGCTCTAATTGAGCTGTTAGAATGTCAGAAACAAGCTTTCTGAGCTGAGAACTGCATTTTGTGACATAGTTCATCAGTGGATGATGAGAATGTCAGTTTTGACAAAGAACACTGTTCATTACTAAAATGCTCTAATTGAGCTGTTAGAATGTCAGAAACAAGCTTTCTGAGCTGAGAACTGCATTTTGTGACAAAGTGAATCAGTGGATGATGAGAATGTCACTTTTGACAAAGAACACTGATCATTACTAAAATGCTCTAATTGAGCTGTTAGAATATCAGAAACAAGCTTTCTGAGCTGAGAACTGCATTTTGTGACAAAGTGAATCAGTGGATGATGAGAATGTCAGTTTTGACAAAGAACACTGTTCATTACTAAAATGCTCTAATTGAGCTGTTAGAATGTCAGAAACAAGCTTTCTGAGCTGAAAACTGCATTATGTGACAAAAAGCATCAGTGTATGATGAGAATGTCAGTTTTGACAAAGAACACTGATCATTACTAAAATGCTCCAATTGAGCTGTTAGAATGTCAGAAACAAGCTTTCTGAGCTGAGAACTGCATTTTGTAACATAGTTCATCAGTGGATGATGAGAATGTCAGTTTTGACAAAGAACACTGTTCATTACTAAAATGCTCTAATTGAGCTGTTAGAATGTCAGAAACAAGCTTTCTGAGCTGAAAACTGCATTTTGTGACAAAGTGAATCAGTGGATGATGAGAATGTCAGTTTTGACAAAGAACACTGTTCATTACTAAAATGCTCTAATTGAGCTGTTAGAATGTCAGAAACAAGCTTTCTGAGCTGAGAACTGCATTTTGTGACATAGTTCATCAGTGGATGATGAGAATGTCAGTTTTGACAAAGAACACTGTTCATTACTAAAATGCTCTAATTGAGCTGTTAGAATGTCAGAAACAAGCTTTCTGAGCTGAGAACTGCATTTTGTGACAAAGTGAATCAGTGGATGATGAGAATGTCACTTTTGACAAAGAACACTGATCATTACTAAAATGCTCTAATTGAGCTGTTAGAATGTCAGAAACAAGCTTTCTGAGCATAAAACTGCATTTTGTGACAAAGTGCATCAGTGGATGATGAGAATGTCAGTTTTGACAAAGAACACTGTTCATTACTAAAATGCTCTAATTGAGCTGTTAAAATATCAGAAACAAGCTTTCTGAGCTGAAAACTGCATTATGTGACAAAAAGCATCAGTGTATGATGAGAATGTCAGTTTTGACAAAGAACACTGATCATTACTAAAATGCTCCAATTGAGCTGTTAGAATGCCAGAAACAAGCTTTCTGAGCTGAGAACTGCATTTTGTGACATAGTTCATCAGTGGATGATGAGAATGTCAGTTTTGACAAAGAACACTGTTCATTACTAAAATGCTCTAATTGAGCTGTTAGAATGTCAGAAACAAGCTTTCTGAGCTGAAAACTGCATTTTGTGACAAAGTGAATCAGTGGATGATGAGAATGTCAGTTTTGACAAAGAACACTGTTCATTACTAAAATGCTCTAATTGAGCTGTTAGAATGTCAGAAACAAGCTTTCTGAGCTGAGAACTGCATTTTGTGACATAGTTCATCAGTGGATGATGAGAATGTCAGTTTTGACAAAGAACACTGTTCATTACTAAAATGCTCTAATTGAGCTGTTAGAATGTCAGAAACAAGCTTTCTGAGCTGAGAACTGCATTTTGTGACATAGTTCATCAGTGGATGATGAGAATGTCAGTTTTGACAAAGAACACTGTTCATTACTAAAATGCTCTAATTGAGCTGTTAGAATGTCAGAAACAAGCTTTCTGAGCTGAAAACTGCATTTTGTGACAAAGTGAATCAGTGGATGATGAGAATGTCAGTTTTGACAAAGAACACTGTTCATTACTAAAATGCTCTAATTGAGCTGTTAGAATGTCAGAAACAAGCTTTCTGAGCTGAGAACTGCATTTTGTGACATAGTTCATCAGTGGATGATGAGAATGTCAGTTTTGACAAAGAACACTGTTCATTACTAAAATGCTCTAATTGAGCTGTTAGAATGTCAGAAACAAGCTTTCTGAGCTGAGAACTGCATTTTGTGACAAAGTGAATCAGTGGATGATGAGAATGTCACTTTTGACAAAGAACACTGATCATTACTAAAATGCTCTAATTGAGCTGTTAGAATGTCAGAAACAAGCTTTCTGAGCTGAGAACTGCATTTTGTGACAAAGTGAATCAGTGGATGATGAGAATGTCAGTTTTGACAAAGAACACTGATCGTTACTAAAATGCTCTAATTGAGCTGTTAGAATGTCAGAAACAAGCTTTCTGAGCTGAGAACTGCATTTTGTGACAAAGTGAATCAGTGGATGATGAGAATGTCACTTTTGACAAAGAACACTGATCATTACTAAAATGCTCTAATTGAGCTGTTAGAATGTCAGAAACAAGCTTTCTGAGCTGAGAACTGCATTTTGTGACAAAGTGAATCAGTGGATGATGAGAATGTCAGTTTTGACAAAGAACACTGTTCATTACTGAAATGCTCCAATTGAGCTGTTAGAATGTCAGAAACAAGCTTTCTGAGCTGAAAACTGCATTTTGTGACAAAAAGCATCAGTGGATGATGAGAATGTCAGTTTTGACAAAGAACACTGTTCATCACTAAAATGCTCCAATTGAGCTGTTAGAATGTCAGAAACAAGCTTTCTGAGCTGAGAACTGCATTTTGTGACAAAGTGAATCAGTGGATGATGAGAATGTCAGTTTTGACAAAGAACACTGTTCATTACTAAAATGCTCTAATTGAGCTGTTAGAATGTCAGAAACAAGCTTTCTGAGCTGAGAACTGCATTTTGTGACATAGTTCATCAGTGGATGATGAGAATGTCAGTTTGGACAAAGAACACTGTTCATTACTAAAATGCTCTAATTGAGCTGTTAGAATGTCAGAAACAAGCTTTCTGAGCTGAGAACTGCATTTTGTGACAAAGTGAATCAGTGGATGATGAGAATGTCACTTTTGACAAAGAACACTGATCATTACTAAAATGCTCTAATTGAGCTGTTAGAATATCAGAAACAAGCTTTCTGAGCTGAGAACTGCATTTTGTGACAAAGTGAATCAGTGGATGATGAGAATGTCAGTTTTGACAAAGAACACTGTTCATTACTAAAATGCTCTATTGAGCTGTTAGAATGTCAGAAACAAGCTTTCTGAGCTGAAAACTGCATTATGTGACAAAAAGCATCAGTGTATGATGAGAATGTCAGTTTGACAAAGAACACTGATCATTACTAAAATGCTCCAATTGAGGCTGTTAGAATGTCAGAAACAAGCTTTCTGAGCTGAGAACTGCATTTTGTAACATAGTTCATCAGTGGATGATGAGAATGTCAGTTTTGACAAAGAACACTGTTCATTACTAAATGCTCTAATTGAGCTGTTAGAATGTCAGAAACAAGCTTTCTGAGCTGAAAACTGCATTTTGTGACAAAGTGAATCAGTGGATGATGAGAATGTCAGTTTTGACAAAGAACACTGTTCATTACTAAAATGCTCTAATTGAGCTGTTAGAATGTCAGAAACAAGCTTTCTGAGCTGAGAACTGCATTTTGTGACATAGTTCATCAGTGGATGATGAGAATGTCAGTTTTGACAAAGAACACTGTTCATTACTAAAAATGCTCTAATTGAGCTGTTAGAATGTCAGAAACAAGCTTTCTGAGCTGAGAACTGCATTTGTGACAAAGTGAATCAGTGGATGATGAGAATGTCACTTTTGACAAAGAACACTGATCATTACTAAAATGCTCTAATTGAGCTGTTAGAATGTCAGAAACAAGCTTTCTGAGCTGAGAACTGCATTTTGTGACAAAGTGAATCAGTGGATGATGAGAATGTCAGTTTTGACAAAGAACACTGATCGTTACTAAAATGCTCTAATTGAGCTGTTAGAAATGTCAGAAACAAGCTTTCTGAGCTGAGAACTGCATTTTGTGACAAAGTGAATCAGTGGATGATGAGAATGTCAGTTTTGACAAAGAACACTGTTCATTACTAAAATGCTCTAATTGAGCTGTTAGAATGTCAGAAACAAGCTTTCTGAGCTGAAAACTGCATTTTGTGACAAAGTGAATCAGTGGATGATGAGAATGTCAGTTTTGACAAAGAACACTGTTCATTACTAAAATGCTCTAATTGAGCTGTTAGAATGTCAGAAACAAGCTTTCTGAGCTGAGAACTGCATTTTGTGACATAGTTCATCAGTGGATGATGAGAATGTCAGTTTTTGACAAAGAACACTGTTCATTACTAAAATGCTCTAATTGAGCTGTTAGAATGTCAGAAACAAGCTTTCTGAGCTGAGAACTGCATTTTGTGACAAAGTGAATCAGTGATGATGAGAATGTCACTTTTGACAAAGAACACTGATCATTACTAAAATGCTCTAATGAGCTGTTAGAATGTCAGAAACAAGCTTTCTGAGCTGAGAACTGCATTTTGTGACAAAGTGAATCAGTGGATGATGAGAATGTCAGTTTTGACAAAGAACACTGATCGTTACTAAATGCTCTAATTGAGCTGTTAGAATGTCAGAAACAAGCTTTCTGAGCTGAGAACTGCATTTTGTGACAAAGTGAATCAGTGGATGATGAGAATGTCACTTTTGACAAAGAACACTGATCATTACTAAAATGCTCTATTGAGCTGTTAGAATGTCAGAAACAAGCTTTCTGAGCTGAGAACTGCATTTTGTGACAAAGTGAATCAGTGGATGATGAGATGTCAGTTTTGACAAAGAACACTGTTCATTACTGAAATGCTCCAATTGAGCTGTTAGAATGTCAGAAACAAGCTTTCTGAGCTGAAAACTGCATTTTGTGACAAAAAGCCATCAGTGGATGATGAGAATGTCAGTTTTGACAAGAACACTGTTCATCACTAAAATGCTCCAATTGAGCTGTTAGAATGTCAGAAACTAGCTTTCTGAGCTGAGAACTGCATTTGTGACATAGTTCATCAGTGGATGATGAGAATGTCAGTTTTGACAAAGAACACTGATCATTACTAAAATGCTCTAATTGAGCTGTTAGAATGTCAGAAACAAGCTTTCTGAGCTGAGAACTGCATTTTGTGACATAGTTCATCAGTGGATGATGAGAATGTCAGTTTTGACAAAGAACACTGTTCATTACTAAAATGCTCTAATTGAGCTGTTAGAATGTCAGAAACAAGCTTTCTGAGCTGAAAACTGCATTTTGTGACAAAAAGCATCAGTGGATGATGAGAATGTCAGTTTTGACAAAGAACACTGTTCATCACTAAAATGCTCCAATTGAGCTGTTAGAATGTCAGAAACAAGCTTTCTGAGCTGAGAACTGCATTTTGTGACATAGTTCATCAGTGGATGATGAGAATGTCAGTTTTGACAAGAACACTGTTCATTACTAAAATGCTCTAATTGAGCTGTTAGAATGTCAGAAACAAGCTTTCTGAGCTGAGAACTGCATTTTGTGACATAGTTCATCAGTGGATGATGAGAATGTCAGTTTTGACAAAGAACACTGTTCATTACTAAAATGCTCTAATTGAGCTGTTAGAATGTCAGAAACAAGCTTTCTGAGCTGAGAACTGCATTTTGTGACAAAGTGAATCAGTGGATGATGAGAATGTCACTTTTGACAAAGAACACTGATCATTACTAAAATGCTCTAATTGAGCTGTTAGAATGTCAGAAACAAGCTTTCTGAGCATAAAACTGCATTTTGTGACAAAGTGCATCAGTGGATGATGAGAATGTCAGTTTTG